>NC_136484.1:132525503-132750503 GCF_053919585.1 Euprymna scolopes
TAATTTTTTGAATTGTTGGGCGTTAAGTTGAAAGAAAGAAAGGGGAAATAGAAGGGTAAATAGGTGAATTATACCTTATAGGTTTATTTAATAAAGTAAAAAAGTAAGGATATCAGTAAGTTAATTAAATAATAAAAATTAATATAATTATTAATAAAATGTTAATATAAGTAGATAACAAAAACACATAAATACATACACATGAGTACACATGTAAAAAATGTACACACATCAATGGGGAGGAGCATGTGCTTGAGTATATGTACAAACACAAATACGAAATATATGTAAGTAAGCTTCGTGTTAAAAAATATGATAATTATTATTGAAAGAATTAGTAAGAGGTAAATATAAGAGAAAAGTTTATTATATATGTTATATGTAGATGGTAAATTAAATAATTAATTAAAATAGAAGGTAAGTAAATGATTAGTTGTTAACAAGTAGATAATAGACCGAGAGGCAATTCAAAGGATACCAATTGTGATAAGTACGTAATTGAAATATTAGAAATCGAGACCTAACCATGGAAATAACCAATAAGAAACTATGGGGCGAGAACCTTTAAATAATGACATAAGGAGTGATTAAAGCAAAGGGGGGTACAAAAATGAGTTAGGTAAAGAGAGATGTAGCTAAAAATGGTGGGATAAATAGGTGGGGGTTCTGTGGAGGGGTTCTTTTAGAATGAATGGGGGACTATATAGTTTAGGTTGTAAATAGGGTGTGTGTAATTCGTTAGTGTTAGATTTTAGGGGTGGGTTATAGTAATTATTAGAAGGGCGAGAAGTTGCTTAAGAGGTGGGATTTATAATGTTTACAATTAAGTGAGGTTTCAGTTTTTTTATTTAGAAGTTTATCTCTATCTCTAAAATTAGTAATCAGTAATTTTTCAGTTAAGCATAAATAACATGGGGAGTTTAGTGATTTACAGGTACTAGCTCTATTAAGAATTTCCCAGCTAATAATTGGGGTGAGGTTGTTTCGGGTAAGTAGTGGATAGTGGTTAGTTAATGAAGTACTATTGGGGTGGTTGGGGTTATTTAGGGAGCATTTATGCACTCTAAATCTGTCTTTGAACGTGGTGCTTGAGAGACCAATGTAATTTTTTTTGTTTTGTGGGTCTTCAGCAGGGGCAATAGTTGCTTTGTAAACCACATTTGTTGAGGGACAATTTTGCTGGAGCGGGCATTGGGGTTTGTTAAGGCAGTTACAGTTATTTTGACCATTGTTATTATAGTTGTGGTTATTTAGTATTTTATTGTTGTGTTTTTTAATTTTATTTTCTAGATTATTTGTGCAACTGTAGCTAAGCTTAATAGTGTTTTTATTAAAAATTTTATGTAGAATATTGCTAGGGGGGAAGTGGTGACTAAGAAGCATGAAGAATTTTTTTACCTAATTTAGTTTTTATCATATTATTATAGGGAGGGTTAAACCAGAGGACTTTGCGGGATCTGTTATTCCTATTTGTATTGTTGGGTTTATTAGGGTCCAAGTATGTAATATTAGGGTTGGAATATCCAGATTCCTTTAAAGCATTTTCAAAGAAGGGTTTGTGTAGGTTAAAAATGCTGGAGTTAGATGAGTTTGTGCTAAGCCTTTTTTCTATTGATTTAGGGATATGTTTAATAATGTGCTTGGGGTGGTTGGACAAAGGGTGTATATATAGGGGGTATGTATTATTTTTAGTGTATGGTGCATAAGTATTATTAGGGAGTTACACATTAATATTTAATTATAAACCCCTCTCTTTTTTTAATACACTCCTACTACTTTAAACTTCAACGTCCTCTCCCCACCACTCCTCCCTTCTTTTCTAACTCCCCTTTATCTATGATTTATCCATCCTTTTTGACTTTATAACTTAGTCCATCTATGAATTCTGACGATGCTAGTTGGATTTTTTCCTCTCTTTGAGGATTTTCCTCTAGCTGAAACAATTTGTAAACTCATTCTGGACTCACAGTAATAAATTTCCTATATACTGCTCTGATTACACATTGAGCACTCTAGTCCGGTTTTTTCACCACTGGTAAATATATATATATATATATATATATATATATATATATATATATATATATATATATATAAATATATATCAAGATATAAGGTCAGGGACATTAATTACTAATGATTGTTTATTTTAAACAGTAAATTGTTATATGTTATATATATATATATATATATATATATATATATATATATATATATATATATATATATATATATATACAGCGAGAGAGAGAGAGAGAGAGAACGACAGACAAACAGACAGAAAATAATTATGTCGGCCCCTTTAAGAAACTCGTTTCTGAGCCTTGAGCATTTCCGTTTAAATCATGTCGGTCAATTTAGCTCATATTCCAGATCATCAGATAATGATTAGTTAATTCTTAAAGACGTTAAAATCACTTAACATAAATGCTTAAATTTCAACAGTATTTCTTGTCGGTAACGGTAGCCGAATGGATTAGGTCCTTGCTTGTAGAGCCAGACTTGTCTTCTGTTGCCGGGTTCGACTCTATCGACTGGAGTTAATCGCGACACCCTACACTGATGATTGCTGAAAGGATGAAACACTAGTGTATGTAGGTACTTTATAATTATTATAGTAAATAATAATAAATATAAAAGATTTTTAATACGATTATTATGCACACAAAAAATCATAAAAGTATGAATTTCACACACACACACACACACACACACATATATATATATATATATATATATATATATATATATATATATATATATATATGTGTGTGTGTGTGAAATTCATACTTTTATGATTTTTTGTGTGCATTAATAATCGTATTAAAAATCTTTTTTTCTATTTATTTAAAAAGAAAATACAACTTAGTTACATTATATGGGTTGTGGAATTGCATTCATCTGCAAAATCTAGCTAATTCTCATAGCCTTTTAAACATTCATTTTAAGTAACTCTGTAATAGTTTTTTTTTCTGATTTTCTTATGAGATAATCATCTTTACTTAACTATAAGGTGTAATTATATTCATGCAGATATTCTACATGATTTATACTTGTATAATATTTGCGTAAAACGGTTATAGTAAACAAAAACTTCTCTCTCTTTCTTTCTCTGCCTCTCTCTCTGTATATGTGCTTGTGTGTGTATATATATATATATGTATATATATATATCTGCGTATATACATATATATATATATATGTATATATTTGTTTTTAAAAAATTGCTTAACAAACTCCTCTGTCAGTTATATTTACTAGAAAGGACATTTTTTTTTAAATGGAATTTATTACGTGATGGCCGAACAACAGCATTACGAATATGTATGCGCAATGTTGGTCATGTTTTTATTTTTAGCTTTGCAGCAAACATGTCTTCATAGCTCAGGCATAAACTTCAAAGGAAAAATCGTAAGCTAAAGTTTTGGTTCCGAGTCCCAGTTGTGGCGCCCGAGTTATTTGTTTTCAACCTTTTAAATCATTAATATATATTGGGTTCAATATATTATAATAAAAAATTCGAAATCTGCAATAATCAAAATATCATATTTAAGGGCATTTTACAACCAGCCAATGCCGGGCAGGTTGCATATATATATATATATATATATATATATATATATATATATATATATATATATATATATATATATATATATATATAATGTACTGGTTTTCGAAGAAGAAAAATGAAATAACTATATCTAAAATCTCTTTAACAGTTAATATTGAGCTTGTATGTTGCAACTGATTGTGGATACCTTCGTGGATTATTCTTATCGTTATAAATGTAATTTTTAATCTAACTCTTAATCTCTTTGATATATTCGTATATATATATACACACACATATATATATATATACATATATATATATATATATATATATATATATATATATATATATACAAGAGTTTGTGTATTCACTTGAAAATATATTAGATTTCGCGATCTGAGATCTTAACACACTGCCAGACAAGAATTTCGTTTTTACAGTAGCTCTTCACAGATAAAACTTTCAGAAATGTCTGTAATTTTCGTTCGATAATTTCTTTATTCCATTTTCGCCAATTATTAAACTTCTATACCATGCGAAACATTCGGCCGCACACACACATTATTTACACTATACGCACACATGTCATACACATAGCACGTACATCATATTGTAGACAGACATTTCGTGCCTTTTTATAATGAAGGTGCGACTCTATAGCATTTATCTTAACATTGTTGGAGATCGCGTTTTCCTATTGCATATCAGAAACATTTTAAGTAAATACTATAAAACAGTTTTTTTGTTTTTTTTTATAGAGGTTAATGTCTACATTCGGTTATTTGGGCGCAAGCAAAACAAAACTAAGGGAAACCACAATCAATCGTCATTTATAATTGTTTACTAATTTTTTACACTTGATTATCAAACGCACCATGTAATCATTCAAACACTACCGTGTTTGAATATATTAGAAAAGTGGCAGTTTTATTAATTTAGAGCTGCTTTAAAGCTTCCCCGCTCCCTCAGTTTTAGACCAAATTTCTCACAATTATTACTGTTTAGAGATGACCTACTTAGCTATATTGTAAAGAAAATCAATTTTCGTTCAGTAAAACAAACCTTATGATGAATTTAGTGGTGCTCAAAATCGTAAAAAAAGATGTAAGGAGGTGAGCGACGTTTTTTTATGACTTGTTTCCATAGCAACCACGTCGCTTCAGCGACTAAAGTTGGTACTACTTACTGATGTCGCGAAAAAGAGAAGTAACATGTGAAACATACCAAAATAAAAGGGAGATAATTGGGGTGATTTTATTAAATCAGACGAGTGCCGTATATCGTTATTACATATGTGTATGTTATGTTTATGGCGATAAGAAACTTGTACTGAAATTAAACAAAGAATAAGTGAATTGATTGGAAGACTGGAAAAATGATTACAACAGAAAAATTCGAGCATGAAAAGTAATATGGTTAAGCTTAACATGGAAAAAGTAAAGGACTAGTTGCAAAAACTGGAAAAAAAAAGGACAGGATATTCTAGTGAAAAAATATAATAAATTTATAACTTAAAATATTGCAGCATTAAGAATAGATTATATAATGTTAAATCGAATTAAAAGATATCTTAATGCTGCAATATTTTAAGTTATGAATTTATATTTTTTCTAGCAAAAAATATAATAATTTTATAACTTAAAATATTGCAGCATTAAGAGTTTTTAAAATTCAATTCAATCTCGTTTAATCAATACTTGATGCTGCAATATTTTGAGGTGAATATTTTCGTTGTTTAGGTTGTGCAACTTATGAGTTTATGTTCGCATCCTGTTTTAAGATTGTTTTTGTTAAATTATTATTCTCTATCAGTCTTATACAGTGTCACCAACTCCTGCAAATGCGGTAAAATATTTAATTTTATATTATGTGTTTATTTACCTTCCACCTCAGACTTCATAACCATGTTTTATATATATATATATATATATATATATATATATATATATATATATACATACATATATACCTGTATATGCGTATATATATGTATATATGTGTGTGTGTACACGCACACACACTCATATATGTATGTGTTTCTGTGTATATATATGTGTGTATATATACGCACACATATATATACACGCGCATACACACAGATATATATATATATATATGTGTGTGTGTGTGTGTATGTGTGTGTGTGTGTGTGTGTGTGTGTGTGTGTAAGTCATCCATTGAGCACATATCTGGTAGATGTAATCAACACAATGATAGACAGATCTCTATCCTACGTCAAATCTTCCTCTAACTTTGTGGAAAAAAATATAATGCTTCCATTCATTCCAACCAGATGGCGAGTCTATATGTAATTTGTCTGTTCACAAAAAATATAAACTGACGGGAATCTCATGGTAGGTAGCATATAAATAGACTTCAGATATTCCACTGAATGCAAATACATTCATCTTAACTGACTACAGAAAGGTAATAATTATGAGATTAGATATATGTCGTTAGGGAATATGTCTTGAAATGGGATCGCCATTGCCCCCAGTATTGACGAATGTATACAGGGAATACTTAAAAAAAATGCCTTAGTATCAATGACATGAACACCAACAATGCATCTCCGATATATGTACGCCAGATATTTTCTCTGGCCCTACCAGAAAGATATTTAAACATACCAGGACCATGTAAACTTGTCAACTATCCTGATATCGTTCAATCTAGTAAAAAAGAACCTAAAAGTAAATTATGCTTCCTAGATATACCGACGACTTGAAATGGCCAGGTGTTTATGCCATCTGTATATCGAATGTCAGCTTTACCTGGACAGTACCTAAAATTTAGCTACCACCAGCCATTCAATGTAAAGAAAAGAATCGTGTCTTTCTACAACACAGAGCAAAACAATATGTAATAACAGAAAGGCATATTGAAAAGATACGCAGTTTAAGAGAAACCTTCGAATGAAATAATTATCCGGCGCGCGTGTTATCAGCTCCAAAAAGTCTATATCTAACACCAAAATACACTACTGAAACCTCATACAGTTCGTAGACTATACATGAAGGCTTGTCGGAAAACTTTCAAAGATTACGTAGTCCACATGGCACCAGAGCAGAACTTGAAAGAGATTGGACTCTCCAAAAGATCTTGCTCAAATCAGGCTCCTTTACAAAAGTTTTCTCATGACTATAGACTGTGTGTATGAGATCCTGTATAAATGTGGAATGCTATACACAAATTGACACATGCCCACTTAAGGTTAACCCAGCAAAATTATATACGTTGGGAGATTAAAAAGTCGAGTATAGTTGAGTAAAATTTGAAAATAAAGCGTGTAGATGTCGTTGAGTAGTGTCATTCTTATAAACGTTGAAGACTGAATCCTTCGTGTAGGTGACCGAAAATGGAATTGCAAATAACTTATGTACTATATTAAGTTATATATATATATATATATATATATATATATATATATATATATATATATATATATAATCTACTACATTGAAAATAAAATATTACTTTTTTACTGATGTATATATATATATATATATATATATATATATATATATATATGTATATATATATATATATATATATATATATATATAAATGTGCATTTTAAGTGTTTTATAATTCATGTTCTAAACTATTTACTGGTATTATTACGATTTACATTGTATAATTATATTTGCCAAAATCAATTAAAAATAAATATTAGTTATATATATATATATATATATATATATATATATATATATATATATATATATATATATATACAATCTACTACATTAAAATAAAATGTTACTTTCTTACTGATGCATATATATATATATATATATATATATATATATATATATATATATATATATATATATATGCATTTAAAGTGTTTTATAATTTATGCTCTAAACTATTTACCGGTATTATTCCGATTTGCATTTTATAATTATATTTGCTAAACTCAATTAAAAATAAATATTAGTTTACTTACTTATCTAAAAAATAGCAATATCGAAAAAGGTTAGTTAGGCGCAACTATACAAAGGAGTACATTGAATTTGACTTTTCTTCTCAAGAAAAAGATGACATGGAGTTACCACTATATGCTATTTGTTACAAAGTCTTGGGGAATTAATAAATAAGACAGCTAATATTAAAATCCGTGTCAAAAGTGTCATCTTATTTTTCAGCATAAATAAATTAGAATGATGAACATCATGTTGAATAAAATGTATTATATTTCAAGTGGCAGCGACTTGACGCATCGTAGCATTCCATAGAAAAGGCCACCAATGCAGTGCACGCTTTCTATATGATTGTATACAAAGTCTCACAGACCAAACACCCTTATACAATTGTCAAACAGCTTGCGCTTTCCTGTGCAAAAGAAGTTATTATACTTTTTATTGGCGATGGCCAGCACATGAGCTAATTTTCTCACTTTGAAAACGGAGTATCACATGTCACTGTATCGTGAAGGATAACTGAACCCTGAAAAAAATTTCGTGAATAAGTTGTTGCATCTCCACTGTTTGAATGAATTAACTGATGTCTCGCTCTTTTCTAAGCTAGTGGTATTTGCGTGGTATTTGAGTTGTTTTGAAAGTATAATTTTTAAGACTCTTAATACCGCAACGCGACCTCAGGATGTCTTAAGCAGCAAATGGACTGGATTGGGTTAAGGTAATGAGTGTTACCACTGATAGAGAACCTGCGATGCTAGGCTTCCATCTACTAGTGAAACAACTTGCAGCATTGATGACTGGCGTTCACTGTTTTATTCACAGGGAAGCATTGCTATCAACAACATTTACTGATCATCATTTCCAAAAGATTGCTGAAGGTGGTTTATCATACCATCTTGTCAACAGTGAAAACCGGCTTTTCAGAAAATTATGTCACAACATGTGTTAAGATTTTAAGATGTTATTCTTCTACACTTCATAAGTCCCCTAGTTACGGTAGTTGGCAGCATGAAACGTGTTCAGCAGAATATATTTATTAATACAAAATTCATGCAAACTCAGAATTAAAACTCGCATACCTCACTGAATATTTTGAAATCATGAAAAAATAAAATTTTCAACTGCAGAGGAAATGTTTTCATTTATTCCCCCACAAAGCACCGTCTCGGCAATTTAGTTAAGTTCCCATGTTTGAATATCGTTATTGGAGAAGAAATACAAATAAATGGAAATTGTAAAGCATTTATGAATGATGCAAGATGAATTCTAGCTATACTATGAGAGGTGATGAGTATTCCTTCTCAGAAACTATACACAAGAGATACTCATAATATTCCCGAGTATCTGCGGGACGAATTTTGGAGCTTAAGAACATTCAATATATTTACCAACAGTCTCCTATTGAAAAAAAATGAATTATTAATATTGTTGCTTACATATATTTTTCATCATATGCAGTCAAATGTTCTTTACAATTTGAATCAAACTACATGTGAGGGAGGGATGTTTATATTTGTTTCACATTAAGTGGAGACCGAGAAAACCTCCTTGCAATGGAAAGGGGTATTCGTTCTACATATTCAAGCAATACACATAAAATTAAGGCTTACAAATATTTGGTAGACAATACGATGGACAAAACTTTTCCTAATTCCCATATATTTGTTTTCTATTGCTTTCGTTGGTCGGTACATACACATATTGTCATTTTGCAGAAATGTACTTTGAATAAGAATCGATAATCTATGGGGTTAAACTGGGGGAAATTGCATTCTAGATTATTTTTATCTCTGCAACTCCTGCGGAAACTATATTAATAAATGAAATGGCGTATAGATTTTCTTGAGTATTTAGTAAATCGTTGTAGAAGGAATGAATAATTGAAAACATTTATGCGTATTAGCTATTTAGACGAAGACATTTATGACTTATGAGATTACTATATATATTCTGATAAAGGAATTGTCGAAGCATGAAGAAATTCCACTATGAAGTGTTTTTTCATCTGAATTTAACAAAATTAAAATAAGTGCTACACAGCTTTATTTGGGATGTGCCTCTTGCATTTCAACGTTGTGAAACTTAACACATGTAGGCCACTGATAGGACACTAATATCTTAATACTTGTCGGCTCTTGACAGGCCACTCATATCCAAGCACTCAATTTACTTACAAAGCAAAGATGTTTGATGTATATTCTGATTTAACTAACATAATTTTCAAAATAATGAATAAATACACAATCAACATAATACATAATTAAACATACAGAAACGATGTTAACCATTCGTAATAGAATGCCATTTTTGCTATTAACGTATTATTGAAATATTTCAGCACCGGAAATAAACTCAGGGAAATTCACTCAACGCAAGATTTATTAGCTAGCATGTTGTTTATTTAAGTAAAAGTGGCAATTACAGAAAATAAATAATTACAAAAGAGAAAACAGATGGCAAAACAGAAGTTGGTGGAGACATGCCTTCATTAAAGACAATAACGCCATTTTATTCCGTGTTCAGCCATATTCACAGAGTTAGTACAAGAACAATAAAATGGATTATTAGATTAATATAATAGTAACTAAATAAAAAGTTAACACTTTTTATTTAAATAATTTATTATAATTACTCAACATGGGAACAGAATTTTTTGCTATATCTCGTGATCTTGTGACTCATGAAAATATATAATAAACCTATTGTTTGCTAAGGTAACTCATTACCACCATTGCCTTGTAACGTGGGGCATTATCTGGCATAAGGTTAGCCTTATCGAAACTTGAATTCTGTATAATTGGAACAACATGATGTTGAACAATATTTTTATAGATCTGCGCGTTTACATGATTTTGTAACTGGAAGAGGCGTTGTACCTTGGCTAGAAAACATTCCATATACCAAACTTGAAAGTTTTCCTGGTACACTTTGCACTTAATCATTCACCAATACGCCCCTTTAAATTGTTTTCCATCATTTCCAAATAAATTAAACTTACTTTCCCCACTGAAAAATATTTTGCACAATTTTCATATGTCCAAATTACAAACCTGTTCGTAAGCTCTAATCACTTCTTATTATTCTTCGAACTAACAAGTGTTTTTTCCCCTAGGGTTTTAGTAAACAACCCTATTTCTTGCAGTCGTCTATAAACAGTCTGTCTAGACACATTACCACATGCTGTACTATTAATAACTATTTTAATTTCTATGCAAGACTTAAAACGTTCCTTTAATGACATAGGCTGCATTATTCGATCTTCTCTTACGGGGTCTACTGGTTTTAAAAGCACTAACTATTTTGCCAGTAGGATTTAACACCCCTGCCTACAACACTCTTGAAATGTTTCCCTTCCTCTGAAATCTCTCTAATGGTGTGCTTTTCCTTCTGTACCTTCACAATATCTTGTCTCACAGAGTAATCAAGTTTTTGGCCTTTCGCCATGGTGCCGACTGATGCAACGCTAACAAATGACTAAGTAAGACTTATTTTTTAGAGGAAATCAAAACATTTGAATATAGCATACTGTTTACTTTGTTTTTTTCTCAATTTTGTCCCTTACTTTTGGACGTTCCTATTTTGAAAATAAATAAATAATTGTTATAAATGTTTCCCTTACTTTTGGATGTCCCTATTGTGAAAATAAATAAATAAATTTTATATTTCTTTTTCTATCCATTGCAAATGATTCAAATTTTTAGTATGTTATTATAGATGATAAGTGGAAAGAGATGTATTCTTGTATGTGTGTTGGTCTCTATGTATTTTGCACATAGCTTTAAAATGGATTTTAACGCATTTAATTTGGATATGTACTAGTATATATACATATTTATGTATGCATGTATGCGTATAAATATATGTGTGTATGATTGTGCATTTATAGTAGCATCTATTCGCGATTTATAGATATATAGCTATATATATATGTGTGTGTGTGTGTGTGTATACACAGTACATATGTATATATATGAATATATATATATATATATATATATGCATAAATGTACTGATGTACTAAAACATGTGTGTCCAAGAATGTTCCTCAGAATAACTTTATGTTTGAGTATATACATATATATATATATATATACATATATATATACATATATATATATATATATATATATATATATAAACTGAGTATATGTGTGTGTAGAGGGTTGGTGTGCATCTGCTTTTGAATCTTATTTCCGCGTGCAGACAAATAATTAAATCAATATTTTCATTCGAAAAATGTTTATTTGATAAATTCATGTCAAATATTTCCGAATGCGTCAAGCGCTTAACTTGCCGTACAATACAAAACAGAAAGGAAGAAGACACGATTAAACAAAAGCCAAAAATCAATTTGCGACAATCGTTTCTTTCGAGGAAGATTAAATAAATTAAAACTTTTAGTCTTTCCTTTGATTGTATCTCGAGAATATATTCATTTCTTTTCTTTTTTTCACGCTTCTTCTTCGTCATACATTTCCGGTAATTTAGGAAGCGGCGCAGAACGTTACAATTTTCAAATGTCTGGCGTTATCGACATAGCGCATGCGCATTAGACAGAGGATAACACGAGTCGACCCATTATCCATAATCTATAATAGAAAGATGAGGCTTTTTGTCTGTTTTTCTCTGTCCAGTGAACAACTGAACACCAATCGTTGTACTATGATAAAAAACACGACTTTCCTAAGATACATCCTATGCCTAATAAAATCAAGGCACTAATAATGCATTTTAGCTTTTCCATAAAGTACTGTGTGACTTACGCTCATAGTAAGGAATTGAAACAGTATTCTTATTAATGCTTGAATTTTAAAGTTGTTTTTGCAATCACATCGTTTTGTCCGCTTTGCGCCGTTATACTCATATAGTATGATGGCTTTTCACTTTATTTTATTGTATATCTAGCAGAACCACTACTCTGGCTTTGCTTTAAAGAAAAAGTAAAACGATGGAAACTCCTGCTTTCATCTCTAAACTCTTCAGAAATAGTTTTACTTGATTTTTAATTTTCAACAAGTGCTAAACATAGTCCTGTTTAATTATTAAATTTGTAAATTACCTTGAAGAGTTCAACGATCGTACTATCTCATAACATAGAACGGGTATTTTGGCAGCAAACTATCAAAACAGAGGCGAATATTTTTGTGCGTGTTCATTTACTGGTTTAAAGAATCAGGTTATAGTACGTAATGGTGTGTTATGTGTTAAAAATAACAGACAGAATTTCGAATAGTCATCAACAGACGCATTAAATTTAAATGAAAATAATTAAGTAGAGATTAAATGCATAAATACAACTAAAAATTCAAATGTTTGCACAGTATATTCACTATGAATACACATTTTCTAATCAACACAGTTTCTTCAGTAATAAATCTTTTTTCTCGTGCGGCGCGACTCCTATACTAATTTCTATGGAAACTTGCTACTAAATCCTGATATATTTTAGCTAATTTTAACACGACCAGAACATAAATAAAGAAGCTGCTACTTTGATGAATATGTAGGCTTGTATTTTGGTTTAATTAGTAGGACAGGAAAAGAAACATTCATGCATAACAAACGAAAGAGACATTGCACTCCTCATGATTTTATAAACAAGAATTCTAGGGACCGTTTTATTATGTATATTCTAGAATTTCGTAGGAATAAAATATTCGGATATTTGTGTCTTGTTTCTAAACTTTAAACGTAGTTTTGCAATTTCTGCTTTTTTTTTGCATCGTGAATGTTGGTAAGCATAGCTATTATTGTGACGTGCATAAATAACTGTAAAATAAACCATAATTTGATTTACGCTGTTATCGGTCGAAAAATAATGAGTAATACCTATCGGCAGTAAGTCACTCCGATGGCAGTGCTTAAATAAAGAAGTAAAATAGATAATCAGATAAAATATATGAACTAAGTTTTCTAATTTTCTTAAGAACGTACTAAAGATCGGTCTATACCACTTGATTTGTGTAACATTTTTACTAGTCAAAACTACATTTCCTATTCACGTTATATATATATATATATATATATATATATATATATATATATATATATATATGCATATATATATATATATTTAAATAAGGGAGTAGTCACCAACAATGTGTATTTTTTAACATTATTTTATTATTCCGTGTCTAGGCTTTTCATTGAGAATTATGTTTGGATCATTGTAATAATGTTTTTAAGTCATTGAAATCGTTTACGCGCGTTTCAGACGGTCTGTGATGCGTCCTCGTCAGAAATTATTAAAAAAAAAATAATAATAATTTCTGACGAGGACGCATCACAGACCGTCTGAAACGCGCGTAAACCATTTCAATGACTTAAAAACATTATTACAATGATCCAAACATAATTCTCAATGAAAAACAAAGACACGGAATAATAAAATAATGTTAAAAAATACACATTGTTGGTGACTACTCCCTTATTTAAATATACATCTTTCTTTCGTTGGAATTTATTAACCCATTATATATATATATATATATATATATATATATATATATATATATATATATGGAAATATACGTTATTTCATTATAATGTATACCAATCCTAATCAAAGAGCAATATAATGAATAGCAAAGTCTATATTCCAAAATCTATATTCCAAAGTTCATGATATTTACCATCTTAGTAGAAAGAGATGGGTGTTAGTGCCTTTATTTCTAAATTAAATATAGCGTAATGCAAACATATTACAAGGTATTTACAGCTTCTCTTCTAATTTTCGGATATTTAATCAGGTCAAAACGCATTTATCTCCTTTCAATGTTGTTATATATATTAATGGGTTATGACAAAATAGATTCACTGATTGATATAATAATTAAGTGATGGATTTTGTGCTACGGAATAGATACTCTCAAGTATTGTAAATGTCAACTAAATTAGAGGAATACATTGTAAGATGGTCAACTTGGAATATAGACTTTTGTCATTCATTCATTATACACACGCACACACACATATGTATACACACACACACACACACATATATATATATGTGTGTGTGTGTGTGTGTGTGTGTGTGTGTTGTATTGAAAAAAGAAAAACCGGATGGATTTATGAAATGATCAACGTTTCGTCCCTATTCCAGAGGGCATATTCAGGATAAATAAGTTTAGAGACAGAAAAAAAAGTGTACATATTTATTTAACGTATTTTTAAAAGTGTATATATAGACATTGAACACCCCAACCTTCCCATACACACACACAGTTTCCTTCCCGATATGGGTAGGATTCTAACACTGTTTCCTTTTCATTTTCGTATGGTCTATGATCGTTTTCTTTTTTAGCATTTTTCCTTTTAATATCCTGAAGATGCCCTCTGCAATAGGGACGAAACGTTGATCATTTAATAAATTCATTCGGTTTTTCTTTTTTCAAAACAACATAACGTCAACCATCGCTGGTATTTTTATTTTATATATATATATATATATATATATATATATATATATATATATATATATATATATATATATATATATATATATTCAAGCAAATATTATTAAATACAACGGAGACATTTTGTCTTATAATTCTTTTTTTTTTTAATTTTTCAATTTTCCGTATTGTCTTTTTTGTTTCAAAATCAAAAATATTAATAAAGGATCCATACATGTTGCTGTTACGAGCGCTTTCGATTCGTCCACGAATCATCATCAGGTGTTAAAAATACAGGATTGCGAAAATGAGGATTAAAAATGAAAACTAAAATATATATATTCAGTGATGAGTTAAAATAAAAGTCGATTAAGAATAAAAGTCGATTAAAAATTCGAGTGTTAAAACCAGCAAGTTCGTAGACACCATGTACGAAGTCCGTCCAACACGGACTACGCAAGACATTTCAGAACATTACTGCTTTTTTGAAATGCAATTTCATTTATATTAGGTTGAATGAAAAAATGCTGCCTAAATATACCAATATATATATATATATATATATATATATATATATATATATATATGCTTGCTTTGACGATACGTCAGTGTATATGCACGTTTCTGTTTGTATAAGTAATGTATGAGTGTGTGTGGATATGTGTGTGTCTGTGCATATATATGTATATAGATATATAGATATATATATGTATTTGCCGGTATATGTGTATTTATAATATCTATGTGTATAATTGCATGTATGTGTGCCTATTAGGTGAGTTTGCTCTTGTAAGCCCACTCCTTATCCTATATTATTAAATTTTGTGTATGAATATATGTGTATACGGACAACTAGGTGTCTGAGAATTTTGGGTCAAGTCGTCATAGCAAACATTTGTTTAAATAGACTCTCCATGTCTACAAGCTAATAACAATATGAAAATGTAATTTCAAACCCTCATATTTATTTTAATAAAATGCGCAAAGACCAAATTTTAAAATCATAAAAGGTTTAATCGAAAAATATACAATACTTTTTTCATCGGTTTTCCTTGAAAAAGATTTCACGAAAAGCAACAAAATTAACTTGAATCGAATTCTAATATATATATATATATATATATATATATATATATATATATATATATATATATATATATATAAATGTATAAAAAAGAATACGAAAAGTATAAACGCTTATAACTTTTCTTTATTCGTTTTCAATTGATGACGTGCAGAGATACCATATAATATTATGAAAAAACAAAAAAAAATGAAACTTTTTTTACAGGTACATAAAATTCGACCGACCCTTCATCGGTGTTGTGAAAGTGATGAGCATACACGGGGAAAAGGGGAATGGAAAAGGAAGGAGTGGAGGAGAAGGAGGAGGAGGGGGAATGAGAAGGAGGTATAGCCAATAAGAAGTTGCCACGTCAGTTTTAAATATATACTCATATAAGTATACACATACACACATGCCCACAGTATATATATAAATATATATATATATATATATATATATATATATATATATATATATATATATATATATATATATATATATATAACTGCCAAACAAATCACTTACCTGTTCCAAATTACTAATCTATGGGTGCTTCTATTATACTGTTATAAGAATTTATCCATATTTATATATTATATTCCATGTATTTTTAAATGAAAGGAGTTTTCAACCTAGAGTCACTGTAAGCTGTCTGTCCGACAGTAGTTTATCCGACATTAAATAAACCGTTGTTGGTCGCTTTTTCAGTGTGTTATATGCGGAAGCATGAAAGTGATAAGATAATTGTCTCCCTTTGTATTTATGCTATCCAGCCTAATATTCCTTTTGTAGTTTTGCCATATTCCATTTCAACTACAAAGTGACCACTATGTGCTGCCGTATATGCAAAACACTAACATTTAATTCATGGATTTTGAACAATTAAAACTTAATCGCTCGACCAAATTTCCAGTTGTTTTAATCTCTTAAAGAAATACTTGACGTTTGATTTAATATATTTTAATTCTTCTTTATCGAGTGAATAAAATATCGAAAAAAAAAGAAAACATTGAATAAAATGAAAAAAAATGTCGTCAGCGGCCATTATTTACTAGACTATGTAAATGACATAAGATTTCATTTAAAAAAATAAACGTGAAAAAAAGTTTTAAACTTTGGACTTTACAGGTAAATTTCCCCCAACAAACTTTTTCGTTTATAATTTGAATATTGTATTATTGATCTTTTAACTTCAATTTGTGGTGCATAAAACTTGGTAATTATATAAATTTTAATAGACATTTCAAAATGGGGGGGGTGAATTTAACAAAAAAACGTTTGTCTAAAATATTAAATTTGTTTTATTGAAAATAACATAAAATTTCACATTGACCTGAGAATATCGTAAAATTTAACCCAATAGATGGAATGTTGATAGATTTTTAAATTTAAAAAATTGTAAAATATTTCACTCGTAAAATTCAATCGATTTCATTACACAAAACTATGGCTGCATTTAGTCGCGCTGGAATTTTTTAAACATTTTGTAAACACTGATTTTAATAAAAAAAAAAAAATATTTCTATTATTTTTTAAACAATTTTAATAGTTCATTTTGGAAGCATATTCCATAAAGAAAATAAACAACCCACTTTAAACGGAGAAATTACGAGTTTTTTTCTTTTATTCGCAGTTTCGTGTTAGGGGTGTCAAAAATTCCCCCCAAATTCTGATACACCTAACGGACGATTATAAATTAAATTATTAAACCATTACTTATTATCTGTAAGCCTTTCTACCCATTTAAACTTCCTTCCAAATCTAAAATAAATAAATTTGATTCATCATTTCCACATATTTTTTTCTTGACTATATTTGTCTTTCTTTCTTAGCTCTTTTTTCGGCTTTTTAATATTTTTCCTCTTATCTTCTCTTTCTCTTCCATGTCTTTTTCTTACCCCCTTCTTAATTTCAATTTTACTCTTTATTGCTACTCTTAGAATATTCACTTTAACATCTCCATTTGCTAAAATCGAACTGCTATTTCGTTTATCTATATTGCCTTATTTTTTTACTTAAAAACGCTTTTGAATTTTACTTCTCCATAATTTTTTTTTTTTTTTTGGAAAAATTGATTTACCCTCGACCTCTATGATTCTGTTTTCACGTACTTTTGGAATATCCATGTGTTTCGGGATTTTTTTATCTGTTACCTTCTCCTTCAATTGATTTTTACCATAACCTTTTTTCCCTTTTTCATGTTTTCTGCTGCCATAATCATTATGAATACCTCTAAACTTTCGCTAACTGTTTAATAACTTTTTTATGCAAATAGGATTAACTTCATATTGGTAGTTTCTTTCAATGCAAGATTTATTGTATATTTTGCAAACCTCTATCCTCTGGTCAACAGAATTGCATTTCCGAAACTTAGCTGAATAAGTTATTTTCAAGTTTATTTGTAATCTTTGTCGAATAATTTTAAAAAATTATACTTATCTTTTACAAGTTTCTAATAATGTTGTTTAATTGGAATGAATTTCAATTAATTATATTTTTCTATTATATTTATGTACATATATATATGTGTGTGTGTGATGATGTAACGTCTTGTCAGACCGGTGCCACTCCCTCAGGCATCTAAACTCCATGAGCCCAAATGCCTGAGGGAGTATCTATACAAAGATGATGTTACAGAGTCTTAGCTTTGTACGACAGCTAAGTCTCTCTCTCGGTTCAAAATGTTGAGATCCAGCAACAAGCAAGAGCAAGATAGCCAGCAGCAAATAAAACTGCAGACCAGCTTAATGCGGGTACTAGTCTCCCGCTTTATGTTTTTTTTTAAATCAAAGATTTGCTTCTCCTAGAAAGGTTGCCTTCACCACGGCTTACGGGAGGCCTCTCCACCCCAATACATATATACACACACACACAAATATACACGGTGCTAGTTGGCCGTTGACCCAGAAAAAGAGTTCATTCGCCCTTTGGAAGGTCCTGTTTTTAATCCTTCAGGGAGACTAGCCGCCCTCCTCACCAAACAAGTCTGGTGGGGGAACCAGTTTAGTCGCCGGTGACCCGACCATGAGGCAGGTAGTACTGGGTTACATGGTACCAGTAGCATATGACACATATATATATATATATATGTATATATATATATATATATATATATATATATATATATAGTTTTTAATTGAAGATAATAGATTTGTTAAAAGCAGGAGTATAATCTGAAATAAGGGGATCACATATAGGATCAGGAATGTACGGGTGTTCTCGTTTATTTTCAAGAAACTTCAGCGATACACGATCATTTATTTAGTACATAACGCTTATATATTCTTATATACGTGGAAATATATCGTAAGAGTATATATATATATATATATATATATATATATATATATACATCGTAAAATTATATCTATATCTACCTATCTATCTACCTATATATATATATATATATATATATATATATATATACATCGTAAAATTATATCTATATCTACCTATCTATCTACCTATATATATATATATATATATATATATATATATATATATATATATATATATAAGCGAGATATGACACTGATAGAATTCAGATGAAAAATCGTTATAGATATTACTTGAAGTAATACTTTCAAGGTGATCCTAGCCAAAAAAGAAGAGCTCAATATTTAGGAATAGAACAATATATAAGTTTAGTGGTTAAATTTTAAATTCTGAAAAACAAAACACATATAGAGACATATATTCGACTTCAGAATTTATTGTTTGACAAAATGAATATATAGAAGGGGTTATTTTAATTTCCTTAAAATCCATGGATTAAGGAAATTGAAATAACCCTTCTACATATTCCTTTTGCCAAACAATACCTTCTTAAATCGAATATATGTCTCAATATGTTGTTTTTTTCAGAATTTAACATTTAACCACGAAACTTCAGGTTTTTACTAATTACCATTTTTAACAAATATACATATATACATATATATATATATATATATATATATATATATATATATCGTAAAGTACATTTAAGTGCAGTTACAAGTGACTTTGACTGTAGATATGGAAGGCGGTTTTCTATGTCCAATCAGTGGTGAGCATTGTAAAAAAAACAACAACGAATCTATCATTCCTCGTCTGGGATACGAGAGACCTAATAGAGGGATCTGTATTTAATAGTTTTATAAACAAGACAAATCTATAACACTTGTGATTAGAGATGTATCAGTAAATAAATTACTACTCTAATGTCACTTGTTCATAGTCATTTATCCGGGTCATCATCTTTGTCCGGCACAATCATATTAATACACCGGTTCTCGTCAGCATTATCGATCTTCAGCCTCATTTGTACCAGATGGTTGATATTTTGAACAACTTGATACTAGATGTTGAAGAGCGGGAAATATTCCTTGTAAGATCTAACGTCGTTATAACTATCTGGATTTGGCGGATATACAAGCAATTGCGGATCACCTGTGCATTTAATAATCTTAAAAAAAAACATTTCTTCAAAGGATACCTTCTCAATCATAGCATAGTACATGCTACAAAGAAACAGGTGTCTGAGAGGCATTTATCATATCTTTCGCAAATCATCTGACGTCTTTCCAAGGCATTTAAAGAAAATCTACATTTGAAATGCCTCTAATACATATATAGCTGCAGCTTGAGAAACCAAAGGAGAGGAAATAATTATCGTAATAATAATCTGTAGCAATAAACCAAAAACCAAACTCATGCTCATTATACTATGCATGCGTACACCATAAATCTAAAAATATTATCTATATTTATAAGATTTAAATGAAATTCTACGTAGTAATATAGGAAAAATTATTATATGTATACAGAAACCTTTGTTATAGAGTAAAGAATGAATTATCTACCAATAAATTTTAAGAATATTTGAAATATAATCCATATTAAATTGGAATATGTCCAATATTATTTTACAGACCTTATGGATTCAGTCTTTCTATAATGCTATTTACAATAGAAGAGTGTGTTTTAAGTGTGTTGATTGATATTATAGGCAGATTTGTTTAGACACATTAAAGGTTGGGGTGATATCTCCGTATATACACTTGTAGTGGTGTAGCCAGGTTAAAGGTGGGGTATACAATCTTCTCTTCACTGGACCAATCAATTATATAACAATGCCGTCACCAGGCCGAAAAAAGTGGGGCTACCACTAAATTCCCCGCGTTACACCTTTAACTTTTTATAGTAATGGCCGCTTCAAAATGTGATCAGACATTCAATGGTCACTCGAAAAGCGCACACGGTCTAATTCTATGTATTTAAAACCCTAGCCGATCGTTGTCCGTTATTGGGTTTAAGCTTTTTCACGTGCACTGATCAACAGACATAGGCTTCTCGCGGCTGAAGTTCTATATCGAGTTTATGGTTCTGGAAATTAACTGGATTACGAGACGCGTGCAATAAGTAATGCCCCTGACCCACTTCCAGTTGTCTGATCTAGCTAAAATTTTGAATCTCCGCTGATTTATATATCTACGGGTTATGTGGAAAATTACAGCTCTGAACTAATTGTGGTTTCTTTTTTACAGGTGTTTGAACTGAGTCAGGTGTGAAATGGAGCCTGTTGAATGCCGAGCAGTGATCCGGTTTTTGTATTTGAAAGGACGCACGCCACAGGAGACTTTTGATGAAATGAAAGAAACTTATGGTGAAAATGCCCCATCATATGACCTTGTAAAACGCTGGCATCGTGAATTCAAACATGGTCGGAAGTCTGTGGAAACAGCTCCCAGACCTGGTCGCCCCCTTCTGCCATTGATGAGGCATATATCCATCAAGTTGAGGCTGCCATTTTGAAAGATCGACGCCTTACTATTCGCCAAATAGCCCAAGATATCAATATTAGTACAGGGTCTGTGGAAACTATCATTCATGACCATTTGTATATGCATAAGGTGTCTGCCAGATGGATTCCCAGGTTGCTCACGCCATTCAAGAAGCGAGAACGCGTCGAGTGCTCGAGTATGAATTTGGAGATATGCCAAGAAGATGAGTCAAAGTTTTTCAAAAGACTGATTACATCGTATGAAACAATTGTCCATCACTATGATCCAGATACCAAATCCCAGTCAATGCAGTGGAAGAACTTGGACTCACCACCTCCAAATGAGGCAAGGGTGCAGCCCTCCGCTGGTAAAGTAATGCTCACAATCTTCTGGGACCAGGACGGAGTAGTGATGACAGATTTCCTGGCAAAGGGTATCACAATTACAGGATCGTATTATGCTTCACTTTTGAGGATATTAAAGGAAGCTATCCAAATCAAGAGGCGGGGCAAGATCAGCAAAGGTACCCTCCTCTTGCAGGACAACGCTCCAGTCCACAAATCGCATGTCACCAGATCAGAAGCACGGGTGTGTGGTTATGAAATTCTTCCCCATCCTCCCAACTCTCCTGACCGTGCACCCTCTGACTTTTACCTCTTCCCAGTCATGAAGTTGTTTTTGAAAGGAAAGCGTTTCCCAGATGATACAGCGTTGATTTCTGAAGTCACGTTATAGTTGGAGGACCAACCTGGGGTGTACTACAAAAACGGTCTCCAGAGTTGCATCAAACGATGGGAGAAATGCATAACACTGGGTGGTTCCTATGTAGAGAAAGACTAATAACTGTGCCAAGTTTCGTTGCTTTACTGCTATGGAAAGTGGGTCATGGGCATTACTTATTGCACGCCCCTCGTATGCTCTCCAATAAATATAATCAACGATCAATGATCTCGGAGATCATGTTCTTCTAAAGTAAAATAGTTATTTCGTAATTTTTTTTAGATACAATCCGTACAAAGAAAAAATTATTTAATTTTGTTTATCTATGTGTAAGTAGCAAAATAATGTTTTGAGGTGCCTGTTTAAAAAAAAGCACAATTAGTTTTCTCGTGCTTGGTGATTTCAAACGAACTCTCAGGTTCTCCGAATTCACAGAGCATGGATCTATATCTTGGGTCTGGAAAGGGAGAGATAGAGCAGATCTGCATCCTTGTCAGGTCGAGGCGAAATAAATCTCTTACTTGCTAAAACAATTAGTTTTAAAAAGTTGTGGATTCTTGTATTGTTTATTTTTGTAAAATTGTTAAAACATAATCAATTTCTGAGTAAAATGTAAACATAAAATACATTGCTATAACCTAGACATCTGTCTGAAAAAACCTGATCCATTAAGGAAAATCGGGATAGGTTAAAGTCTAGTTGTTATTATCCACGCGGATACACAGACATACAATGATCAAGGGAGAATAATAATATCAGGGGCTGATGACATGTTTTTAAGTAGAAGAATGGCCTCAGCAACGGTAAAAATGAAAGTTGCGCCACACGGAAATGGAGAATGTAATCCATCTGACACCCAATTTTAAGGGTATGTTTAATAGGGGCGGGGCTACTACGCAATGTGATACAGCTGAGGGTTTAAAAATCAGCACTTGAACATCTGCAACATGAAGAAACATCAAATATAGCAGAAAGTGCTAGGAATAGATAACCAAAACTTACGATGGGAAACAACACATACATTAATCACTATGTCCATGAAATATCCTATAACTACATACTCAAAAAAATGCACCTCAAACAAAAAAAAATAGTTGTATGGAACAAGAGCGTTAAATCTAGTTTAAGTCAATGGTCCAGATAAAGCCGAACTAAAGAAAGCTGAGAGTTGTTAGAGAACTATGCACGCTGTGATAGGAAACTGGAATCTAAGGAAGATTTCCATAATCTTGATAGGTATAGAGACCACTGCGCTTATTAAGAAATATTCAAACTCATTTGAAGAATATACTTGCGGAACTACGTACAAGAAGGATCTATAAATTGCAATTAATGGGACAGTCGAAATAGCGAGTATTCGGTAAAATGGGCTAACCCAAAATGAACACAAATTCATATAAAAATCGTAATTATGGGATATGTGTGTTTGTCTATGCGATTATTTGTCTATATATTCATCTATCTTTAACTTCAAAACACGGTGTAACAATTGAATATGCGGAACAAATGTGATGTCGACATCAGCTGAAAAAGAATGACAATTTTCTATAAATATATTTAGAAAATGATGCATGCTTATCTGAATCTTGTTGGATCGAAATACTTCATTTGGCTTTCATTCAGTTATTTTTGTAATAGTTCAACGTGTTTGCTTATGTTTATAAAGATCTCTGACACACACACACATACACACACACACACGCATATATATATATATATATATATATATATATATATATATATATATATATATATATATATATATATACGTAACATGAGTGAAACAATTACAATCTCGAACGGCCGCTGTTTGACAGGTAAAATGAAGTAAGGGTGTGAATTAGCAACTCTTGACCACCAGACCAAACCAGACGAACCTACTTCCCACATCTAGAACGTACGATTCAGAGCATCATCGAAGAAATATGGTGACAGGAGAAAGATCGTGCTTATTAGCGGTCTGTCCGCATTTAGCCGCAGGATTCGACAAAATAGCGTTAGCGCAACACCAGATTGAGCGCTATAAACCAGCGCGTCAATGTTGGGAATGAGGACGAATAGTGATTAACTCTACCCTTACCACCCAGTTACATCTGCGTGTCTCCATTTGCTTCCATTGTCGCCGTCGATCGAATGAGCTCTTTGGCGCGGAGATTTGATCATCGGCGACATGTTTATGAGCTTGCTTAAGACACGAGTCGCGTCGTTCAGGCAGCTAGCGTCCAAAACGGAGGCAACAGCTTCAAACATCTGTTCGATAAGAAATCAGAATTTACTGAAATGATCAACGACACGATTTCCTTTTAATCAAAATTAATTTCTATGTAGGGGAGAAGTTTGCATATGTATCCATACATATTTATAGGGATATTTCTCCCCACACATTAATATAGATTTTCATAAAAAGAAATAAATGAAACTTTGCACTTCCTAATAGCTTATTTAGTAGGAGAGGTTGCCTTTGGAATTCCATCCATGATCCTTGTGTCCGCGACTATATCAACATGCAAGTATTTTAATGTAATGTAAAGAAACATGTTTCTGACAATCTACGCATACCGATTAATTATTATTGTTAAGTAATAAGCGGGCAACGCCGGGTAGAAAGAATTTATTGCCTATATATCTGTTTATCTGTCTATCTATCTGGCTAGGGATAATTAAACAACGTAAATTTGAATCGTGAGTAGCACCGGGTTAAGCAAGCATACTGGTGCAAACACCACTGTGTCAAGCTGACAATTAATCAAACTGAAAGATCGGTAAGTTGCACTCGGAGTAGGACAATCGGGATCGGTTGGACGTGTCAAGAATTTCGGTTTTAAGTAAGTAAGTTAGTTGGTTCCTTGAAGCCGAGGGAGCAAGATAGGTTAAACAGGTATCCCCATGAGGGGCGGCGGTATCAAATGGATGAGGAGAAACGCCAAATGTCCGTGATTTTCTATTTCACTCAATGTTGCGGAAGACGAGATCCCTGGGAGTGAAATAAACCAATACAAAAACATACATCGTCTTATGTCTGTCTTGCATGCGGGCTTTTTCATAGCAGAACCGAGCTCCCCCAAGATGTTGGTGAATTATCCAGGCAGCAGCCAAACACTAAAGGCGACGAAGCAACAGACATTTCGGTCATAAATGTACTGTTAATTACATGTAATGTACACACGCACCCACGAACGCTAGACGAGTCACGGGCCGTCAGATTAGGCACACACGAAACAAACATAAAAGCGTCGAGGACAACAATCTGTTAGATAAGACACACATAACATATATATATATATATATATACACGTATATATATATATATATATATATATAGAGAGAGAGAGAGACAGAGAGAGAGCGAGAGAGAGATTAGTCGAATGTACATGTCTCCTTCTCTCACAGGGACCCATTATATATCAGTGGCAATATGTCTAAATAAGTGAAGAAAAGATTACAAAATTATGATAATATTAGCATTTCAGCCCGGCGTTGCCCGGGTGTTTGGAGGTGTGTGCTGAGCAATAAAGGATAAAACGGCCAATTGTTTTAAAACTTTGACCCCTAACTCCTTAACATTTATTGTTTTGGGTTCAAACCAAGTTATTATGTTAGATCCATGTCCAAGGAACCTATATCTACAATTTCAAGTGTTTAGGTCTAAAATTGTTGGAGGAGTTTGGTAGAGTTCTCAAAGATAAATTGTTGAAAAATTTCCCCGTAATAGCCAAATTTCTGGCCGAAAACCGATCATATAGATTTTCCCAAATCTCAGTACCCTGTATATCAAATGTCGAGTCTGGAGGCTAAAAATCGAAAGAGTTATTTCGTAGGGAAATGTACACAGACACACAGACATACACACAGACACGTTAACTTTTATAGATATACTAGCATGGGTGCCCGGCGTTGCTCGGGTATTTGGAGGTGTATGTTGGGCAAAAAAAGCGGCCAATTCTTTTAAACATTTGACCCTATTATGACCCCTTAACATTTATTGTTTTGGGCTCATATCAAGTTAATTAGTTAGATCCATGTCCAATAAATCTATATCTAAAATTTCAAGTGAGTAGACCCAAAATTATCGGCTAGTTTGGTAGAGTTCTCAAAGATCAAATCGTTGAACTTTGACCCCTTAATCGCCAAATACCAAACCAAAAACCGATCAAGTCAATTTTCCCAAATCTGAGTACGTTGTATATCAAAATTCGAGTGTGTAGACTAAAAATTAACAGAGTTATTGCGTGGGAAAATTTACACAGACACACACAGACACACAGACACACAGACACTTTCACTTTTATAGATATCCTAGCATGGGTGCCCAGCGTTGCCCGGGTATTTGAAGATGTATGTTGAGCAAAAAAAAAAGTGGTCAATTTTTTAAACTTTGACCTCAATTATGACCCCTTAAACTTTATTGTTTTGGGCTAAAAATAAGTTAACTTAGATCCATTTCCAATGAACCTATATCTAAAATTTCAAGTGTGTAGACCCAAAATTGTCGGAGAAGTTTGGTAGAGTTCTCAAAGGTTAAATCGTTGAACTTTGACGCCTTAATCGCCAAATTCCTGGCCAAAACCAACACATCGAGTTTCCCAAATCCCAGTAGCCTGTATGTTAAATTTCGAGTCTATATATTGACAGAGATATTGCGTAGGGAAATGTACACACACACACACACACACACACACACACACATACACACACACACACAGGCAGGCACTTTCACTTTAATAGATATATAGATATAGATTAAAAACTACAAACACAACAATTTTTAGTCAAGTACAGTTTTGTTTTAATTGATATGAGAGTCATAGTAGTATTATTGCTCAAAATATCGAATAATTAATTTTTTTATAAAAATAACCCTACATTGCACGTAAGATATATTACTTAAAATAACATCGTATCATCATGTTTGCGTTTTAATATATATATATATATATATATATATATATATATATATATATATATATCATATTTATATATATATATATATATATATATATGTGTGTGTGTGTGTGTGTGTGTGTGTGTGTGTGTGTTTAGGGAATTAGACCTGGAGTCTAAAGAGCAGAGTTTATTTTAATGTATTAGTAAATGTATTACTACTATTAAAAGAAAAAAATACTCATTGTACGGTAGATATAAAATAAGATCAATAGGTATAGATATTCTAGGGCTATTTTAAAATTGAGTAAAATGATTAATAATTTTGAATTAGAAATCAGTTTCAACCGGAAAAAAAACAAAATCCACTAAATTGTACGATCGGCTCAGGAACGAAGTTCATTTTATTTAAATTGACAATGAATATTGACAATTATCTGACAAAAGTTTTATCGTTTAAAAACAAAGTTACGTCATAAGCAAAATAGGAAGGGGAACAGTTAAAGACACCAAAATAAAACTATCATTTTAGTCGTATGTAAGACGGATATTCGCTTTTTTATTATCTCCATTATAAAATTGGTTTCAATTCAATTTTGGTATACTGTTACATTCTGGCCTTTGATAGAGTATGGCATAAAAGAGATGTCCTTACTCTTCCCTGCAACCTCTTATCAAGGCCGGAAGGCCACTCAGGGATAAGGGTTATTGCGTGTACAGTAATCAATGAGATAATATTGTAGTAATCATTAGCATTGGGGGTTTTGATAGAGTGTCTTACTTAAGGGGGCGGTTTGTCAGGAGTTTGTTTATGTTGAACTTGAAGACGTCCAAGTTGTAGTCAGGTGGGAAACAGGCAAGCGGCAGAGAGTTCCACTGGCGTGCAGTTCTAAGAAAGAAGTTTTGCTCATGGAATCTACGTTTGGATTTAGGCACAGATAAAGAGTGGGGAAAATTATTGACATGAGTTTCAGGCAGACGGGTTTTCTCGTGAAAGATGTGGGAGGGGGACGAGAGATTTGAGCTGATACGAGCACCTGTCATGGAAATAACGATAAAAAAATGACAGGCTCGCAACGTCTCTTCTGTGGGAGAGAGGTTGCAGGGAAGAGAAAAGGGCATCCCCCACTAAACCACGAAGTCTATTTTGTACTCTGTCAAGGCAGAATAGGCTGTTTTAGCAGCTCCTGCCCAGATGTGATAGCAGTACTCGATCTTTGGACGTACTTGGCTTTTATAAAGATAGAGAATTGTATCAGTAGTGAGATATCTTCTAGCGCGGTAGAAGGATCCCACCATTTTCCCAGCATCCCTGGCAACAGATTTAATGTACATGTTCCATTTCAGATCAGGAGTAAAGGTCAAACCCAGAAGCTTGTCAACACATGGAGCTTCTCCAAGACGATAGCCATCCATTCCAATTGATGCCAGATGGGGATCAGAGCGTTGATGATGTAAAGATAGAAACTTGGTTTTGGATGCATTAAAAGTGACCAGTCACCTCTTCCCCCATTCTACCACGTTTTCAAGATCAGAGGAGAGACAATTAGAGAGAACTTTGTCATTTACGGCCTTTGATGTATTGCCATAGATGGTCGTGTCATCAGCATAGATGACAACGAATGATTTAAGTATGTGTTTTGGGAGATCATTGATGTAGATCAAGAAGAGATTTGGGCCCAGGATGGACGCCTGGGGGACTCCGGCATTAATACTGTGATCCTCTGATTTCTTCCCATCAGCCACTACTCTTATGAACCTATCAGAAAGAAATGATTTAATGATTAAGATATATTTCCAGTAATACAGTAGCTGGAAATCTTGTGAAGTAGGCCCTTATTGCATACCTTATCGAAGGCCTTCGATATGTCAAGAGCTATTGCCCTGGAAAGGAAACCTTCGTCAAGAGATGCACTAATCCTATGTGATATAACCGTTAGCATATCTGCTGTAGATCTTGCAGAGCGGAAACTATATTGCATGTCACTAAGAAAGTTGTTTCTGTTGAGGTGGTTGACTACTTCTTTATTTAATATGGGTTCCAACAACTTACTCATGACACACAGGAGACTTATTGGTCTGTACTGAGAGGGGCATGTATTTTCACATGAATTCTTAAATACAGGGCATACTGGTGAGGTTTCCAGGGTGTTGGAAAGCAGTTCTCCTTAAGGCAACGCTTGAACAGTTTTGTAAGTATGGGGACAAGTTCTGGTTGGAGCTTTTTCAGCACTGTAACTGGAATGCCGTCAGGGCCAGTTGCTTTACTGGAATCAAGGTTCTTGATTAGCTTGGCGACCTCACGCACAGATATTTGTATGTTCTCTGTTATAGGAGGAAATACAGGGAGTTGATGGTTATTGTCGCATGAGGTAGAATTAGCTGCAAAGTTCTTTGCAAATAGTCTGGCCTTGTCTGATGCTGACGATATGACCTCAGGTCCATTGATGATATTTGGGATAGAACGCACGCTTTTGATTCAAGATCCTGTTTGCTATCTTCCAGAGCTGGTGGGAACCAAGTCGCTGCTCAGCTACTTTGGATTTAGCAGACTGAGCATATAGCTCTCTTGCATGGTTTATTACTCTTTTACAGTGATTGCTGACAGTCCTGAAAGCAGCTTTAGTCTTAGTACATCATTTATATTCCAAAAATGCGTATCTTCTATTCCACTTCTCCCTGCACGTAGTAGAAAAATGCAGAATAGTACCCAGTAACAATTGGTAGCAGTGATAGGAGTAAATATATATAGAGAAAAATAAGGAATTCTTCTTCTTCTTCTTCTTCTTCTTCTTCTACTTCTTCTAATGTTGCGATTGTGATGGTGGTTCTCCACGAATGGAATCTAGCATTTTAATATCACGACCGAATGTGTATGCAACGGCGAGCAAAAGTTATATAAGATAGTCGTTAATAGTTTAGATATAATAAACTAGTATGTGGCATCTGTTAATTCAAACCTACATTCTACCTAGCCAGTAAATAGGAAAGCTTCCCATGATGTATTAACAGTTACAATATAATGTTCAAGTCGGTTTTATCTATTACATTCTTAATTCGATGAGATAGTTTCTTTATTAGTAGTTAATAGTTTAGATATAATAAACTAGTATGTGGCATCTGTTAATTCAAACCTACAGTCATCTGGTCCAGAGGAGAATTTCTGCAATCAAAATCTTATATATAGGATGCGGAAGGGATGAAATAGATTGTAACACTTCATGAGGAAATATGATTCGGTGTACGACTAATCGAAACCACTATTAACGAACGACTGTGTAAATGATATCAAATGTGTATTTATATTGCAAAAATGCGAATCTTCTGTTCCACTTCTCTCCGCATCTGAATTACAACGTTACAAAACGGGATTCTTTTGAGCAGACTTACAATCGCATATCCACAGTAAAACCGAAGCTTATGGCTACGGTAACCATAAATTAAAAGAAAGATGTAAATTTTTCCCCCATTCCCAGATTTTATTTTATCATACGCTTTGTTTAATTTCTTGGTTTAAATTCATTCTTATCTATTTAACATCATAGTTTCACAACAGGAATAATACATATTTAGACTGATTTGTCATTCTCTCTTTTTACTTCATCAATTCCCCTCATCACTTCGCTTCTTTTCTATAGACTTGACAGTAACAGTTAAGTGTTTATAGCAGGAAGAAAAGAAAGGCAAATTATACGGTTATTATATAATAGCAATTATTATCTTATACATAACACGCTATATGTCTGGCTGTCTGGCTGTCTCCATATTTTCAAACTCTATCTTCTCCGAAACTTATATTTTCCGAGTGGCGCTAGGTGCCTTAAATGATTGCATTTTTTTCACGAACGTTCTTTTATGGGGTTTTAGCCGGTTAATATATGTTTTAAGGAGTCCAAAATGGGGCAAACTTGAAAAAGTCATTTTAGCATATTTTACGATCGAATGAAGCCGGATACGCTCTTTCCCCGCCAGGGGAATATATAATGAACCCATTGTAAATAATAACGGTTATTAATGTTTATAGGTTCGGCTTGGACATGTTATCACAATCTTATACACTGTATTTTCATTTGGAGTAGAATTATATACAGCATAATCACGTTGGCACACCGGTTTCGGTCAGATCACCGAAGTTATGGAAAGATGAGCCTGCCCACTTAGGACTTCTAGATACTGTATGTTCTTTTCGCTTATATCGGCATTGTTTCCATTCCTTCTGGACTTCCCCTTGCCACTGGACTCAATCAGTGGCGATTCAGGAGAGGTGTGGTTGTGGATTGCTCACGTTTACACGTGCAGCTGCCCGTACAAGGGGTATTCTTTATCTTTCGAGACTTAACGAGGGCTTAAAAATTATATCGTTTAATAAATTTCAAATTACAACTACTAATTAGCTCTAATTTAATGAAAGCTAAACACAGAATGTTTACTTTTTTATGAGAGAATCACTTTTAATCGCGTCGAAATTAAAGCACACCGAGAAAGCTGCACTCATTTTAAATTTAGTTTTTATAGCAAACACTTCGATTGATAATTTAGCATAGATGAATAAAAACGTATTTCAGAGGAATATTTCGGTGTTTGCTACAAATAAAGAAACTATCTCATCGAATTAAGAATGTAATAGAGAAAACCGACTTGAACATTATGTTGTAACTGTTAATACAGCATAGGAAGCTTTCCTATTTACTGGCTAGGTAGAATCAAATACCGATTTGTCTTTCCCAGTGCTATTTATGTCTTATGTGAAGAACCCATCTAATTCACACACACACACACACACGCGCGCGCACACACACACACACACACACACACACACACATATATATATATATATATATATATATATATATATATATATATATATGCGTGTGCGTGTGCGTTTGTGTATGTGTGTTTGTATCTGTTGATGTGTATGTGTTTGCCGAAGAAAGTCGTTGATGCGGTCACTTAACTACATTAAAGAATCCAAGGCCGCTCTCAATTTATAACCATACGCGATAGACAATCATCCATTTCTAAAAAGCTTGCCTTCAGTCATAACTTGAAAAGGCTTTCCTTCCCACTTACCTTGCCTTTGCTGTTGTTCCATGTCTTTCTGCACTGTTTGACCTAGCCCTGGCGTTAACCACTTGCATCACCATTATCAATGGCTTCGCTGCTACCGACCCTGACGTTGACACTTCCACTGCTCCCATCACTAAACCCAATGTTCAAAGATACGAATATCTTCTTTTTTTTTTTTGGTTCTCCTTAAGTTGCTGCAATTTTGTTTATTTTTTATCCATTTATTTTTTGGCTTTAAAATTCTTTCCATTTATTTTCCTCTTGTTCTATTCTTTTTTCTATGAGTTTCTGCTAACCCCTTATTTTCTATTATTGTTTTTCTAAGACTTAATTAGTAATTCGTTATTTTCCTGTATTCTTTTGAATGTTCTGTCAAACCTTATATTATCACTATTATTCTAATTTTTCTAATACTTCTAAATCGTTCGTTTACATTTGATTGATATTTCTACTATTATTTATATAGATGAAATTACAGTCGATCTCCATTATATATATATATATATATAATTATATATATACACACACAAACACACCCACTCACCCACTCACACACACACACACACACACACACACACACACACACACACACACACACACACACACACACACACATATATATATATATATATATATATATATATATATATATATATGTATGTATGTATGTATAAACCATCGGAGAAAGTAGTGTCCGCCTTTGCCTGGGTGTAAAATACGCTTTAATAATATATATTTATTTGTCCGGATTTCGTAGACATTATTATAGAGTCGCGATTTAGACCTAAAACGATGTAATTAGGTGTCATCAGCTAAAATCTAAACTGTAGCACTGAAAGTTGGTGACGTTATTACTGTACCAACGTGACACGTATATACACTGGTTAAAAGTACACAATTAAACAAAAAACTAAGTATTAGTTTCAATTTAGACCCATTGTGGGAACATTAAAAAACAATTTTAACCAGCTAAAAATCCTTAAAAACGGTCCAATAATTTGAAGCCCCTAGCACTGCTCTGTTTCTTTTAGTTTCGGAGAAGATAAAGTTGGAAAATATGGAGACTAGCACAGCGACAGACAGATATAAGCCTTTTATATATTAGATATGGAAATATATGAAATTGTCATCTATTTCCAATGTATGTATAAATATATATATATATATATACATTGGAAATAGATTACAATTTCTTATATTTCCATATCTGATATATAAAAGGGTTATATGACTACTTTATTTAATCACATGAATAAATATGCAAATATATAATTGTATGCTTCAATTTTCAGCATTTACTTCAACGGTGCTCAGTACATAGGTAGAGTTAGGTAGGAGGTCATGAAAATATACATCGTAATTAAGCTTTATTGCCATATATATTTTCATAACTTATTACTAATATATAATATATATATATATATATATTCATAATTATTACTATATATATATATTCATAATTATTAATGTATATGTATTAAAAAATTATTACTATATGTATATATATTCATAATTATTTATATTTATATATTCATAATTATTACTATATATATATATATATTCATAATTATTACTATATATATATATATATATATATATATATATATATATATATGCATAAACCATTCTGCTCGGCATTGACCGATCGTAAAATATGCGTTTATTATGATATCTTGACTAATGCACATATCGTATTTATTATACTATATTATATTGGACCCAATATACTATTTTTTTTAATTATTCGTACGATATTACCGACAATAGAAACCAAAACGTTTGGATAATGATTTACTTTTTCCTTTGACGTTAACGCCATGGCTATAAAAACATGTTTTCTGCGATAATATAAATAACACAGGAACCAATAACTATTACGTTACATATATTCGTAATGCCGTCGTCGATCATCGCATGGTAAATATTAAAATAAAGTTTTGTTTATAATTTTGTACCGATTTTTCTCGGCTTAAGCCCATATATATAAGAGTTCGTATACCTTATTCGAAGGTTCATGCCTGTAAAACAAAAACTGACACAGGATATAGGTTAAAAAGTTTTTAAACAAATATATATGCATACATGAATATATATATATATATATATATATATATATATATATATATATATATAGTGGTTTGTGCTTACTAGAAGATTTTTACGCAAATATTACGCATGTATAAACCATGTAGAATCTTTTCATTAATATTACTACACATAATCTATTATATCTATAAAAGTGAACTCGTGTGTGTGTGTGTGCGTGTGGTGTTTGTGTGTTTGTATTTCCCTACCAAATTGCTCTGTCAATTTTCCGTCTATGAACTTGAGATTTGACATAAGGTGTATTGCGATTTGGGAAATCTTTTTAATAAGCTTTCAGCGAAAAAATTGGCTGTCAATGGGTCACAGTTTAATGATTTGACTTTTTAAAACTCTACCAAACTGTTTAACAAATTTTCGGTTTAAACAAGTGTAATTTTAGATGTAGCTTACTTGGACATATATTAAATAGTTTAACTTGCTTAGAGTCCAAAACAATATGCGTAAGGGGTCAAAATTGGGGTAAACGTTTTATAAAATTTACCTCTCAGAGAATTTTTAGTGTAAACGTTAGAAATTTTACATAAAGTGTATCCATATATAGGGCAAGTTTCTAATCGTTTTTTTTTTTGCCACAAATTTAGTTGTCAAGAGTTCAAACTTCAAAAGATTTGATACTTATGGTCTCTACCAAACTATTCAGTCAATTTTGGGTCTAAACATTTAAAATTTTACATAACGAATATTCAGACACGCTGCAAGATTTTTAATGAATTTCTGGGCGAAAATTTTGCTGGCAAGATATCAAACTCCTCCGCCAATGATGGATCTAAACACTTTAAAATGTAGGTGTAGGTTACCGGACGTGAGTCAAACTTTATACATACATATGCACATAAAGTTATGAACACTACGTAGAGCCCGCGCAAAGCCAGGCTGAACTGCTAGTAGTTCACTAAACATCATCATACAATAAGAACACCGACAATAACAAAAAGGAAATTAATTAAAATGAACTTTAAAAAATATGCCAATTGCTAGATATTTGCAGATTAACGCCATTCCACGAACCATATATAACAAAGTTGTCTTTCCTTTTTAAATAAATAGAAAAACGGGTTTTAATATAGAAATTTATAGGTGTACACACACACACCCACACACACATACAAACACACACACATACACACACGCACACATATATATATATATATATATATATATATATATATATATATATATATATATATAGTCATCCACATACAGTGCTGTTTCGCAGTTTAACAGCTAATCAGTGCGACTAGACAAACAACGACCTTAAGTCAGAATCGAAATCCGACGTCCATATCTCAGTATATATATATATATATATATATATATATATATATATATATATATATATATATATATATATATATATATATATGGAGTGACTAAAAAAAGGAACATCTTTCATCAGCAGTTCGTTCTTATTGCGAGAAAACTTCTGGATGAATAATGCGTGAAATACGCAATAATCTGGCATATTAATTAATTTAGATTTCGTATTTATTATTATAGAACTAATTTTTTATTTTTTATTTTCTCGTATCTGATATATAGTTACACTTATAAAACTATAATAATATTATCCAGGTGCCATCAGCTGAGAATAAAGGAAACAAAACCTCCAGTGCCCCACCTTTTCTGCTGCCATATGACGTCAGAAGGGACTGACAAATATGAATAAATTAAATTGTTTTGCAGTTAAAATAATAAATATTCATTTATGTTGAAAAGAAATTTAAATCGGCTCATGCCTGGCACGTTTAATGTTTCGATTTTAACCCCTGGCAGCTATTTTTACCGACGAAAATAACAGAAGATATTCGTTCCACAGGCATGGATACATTTATATTATTTTTTTTCTAGGTCTGTCGATTAAAACACAGCCGGGTTTTTTTGTTGAAGATCCCTCCGTACACTTAATAAAAAGTCACTTATAAACAATTGCTTGTTGTGGTTGAAATTTTTGTATGGACATTTATAATAGTGGCTTTTAGCGAACAAAGTATTAGAATATACGTAAATGTAGTATTCGTTTTTAATAGGATTTGTATTTAATGCAAATATGAACAGAAGGTTAACATAATTCGACCATCAATTTTATACAGAGCATTCGTTTTAAATTAACGTGCTCCACCGTATGCTCGTTTTTACAGGCAAACTATCTAGTATATATATATATATATATATATATATATATATATATATATATATATATATATATATATATATATATATATCACTAGCTTACTGTTTGAAAATAATAAAATAATTAAATAAATATCATTAATATATGTCCAAATAAATTATGGGCGACTTTTTAAAAGTAAAATAAGATTCGATGCGAAGACGATACTTAATCATATTCCTCCTTAAAAAAATGAACAAGAAACCTCTCTCTCTCTCTCTCTCTCTCTCTCTCTCGACACACACACACACACACACACACACACATATATATATATATATATATATATATATATATATATATATATATATATATATATATACAACATAATATTAATATTTTAAAACTATACATTAGGAATTTTAGGAAACATAACATCCTTTCATTGTAGTGGATTTGCCTATTCAAGTGTTTCAAAATTCACAGAAATCATAAGCGAATCGCGAAATAAAAAAACAATATATATATATATATATATATATATATATATATATATATATATATATATATATATATATATATATAACGATGGAAACTGATAAAGTAAAGGGTGTGGAGATGTGTCGTTTTCTGGCAGACAAATAAGTAGATAGACGCATAAGTAGGTAAGCGCTCAAATAAATGTGTATTTTGACTTTAGAAGAAAACGAAGATAATTATAAATGAACTTGTGAACTATTTCTTATATAAATAATGGGTGAGACTGTCGGCGAGGGAAAAGAGAACGGAATTCCCCGTTGGCCTCTGCAATTGTTTCACTGCAGCGTTCTCTTTTTGCTTTTTTTTTTAACTAATTTTCACTTCAAATTACTTGCGGCCAAAACACAAGACGAAAAACTGAAAGAAAACTACTGTATACATTTCTATAAAGTGTTTCAACTATACACTCACATACGCAACATATTAAACGTGTATAATATTTTAGTAAGGTGTGAAGAAAAGACAACTATGCGTGTACATTCACACTGATAATATAAATTAGAAGCCTGTACATAAAACACACACAGGCTCTTCATTTATAGTAGTGTGAATACTCGAGTAGCAGGGTAAAATATTATGAATATTACATAAAATTAAAAAAAAATCCTTAAAGTTAAAATCAAATAAGCAAGCCACCTGGTGTTACCCGGTCGTAAGATTCGCTTAAATATGATATTTTAATTAGTGCAGATTACGTATATATTATTATAAGTGCAATTGTCTTTCGATTATTGTATTTAACTTAGCATATAGTATTGAGATAAAAACTAAATTATATATATATATATATATATATATATTCTAGAAATAGTCTTTATTCACTTATAGTTTCTTTTTGTATATACCAATCTTTATTTAAGAAGCTCATAATGAATCAATGACATAAAGTCTATATTCCAAATTTCATGATGTTAATCATCTTACAATAGATTCCTATAATTCAGTAAACACTTACAATTCTTGACAGTATCTGTTTCGTAGCTCGAATACAATCACTTCATTATTATAAGTCAATGAATCTATTTAGCCTTAGCCCCATCAGAAGAAATAGCAACTATTAATCCACCAATTTCCTTTTCGTTGATGTATAGTTGCAATTTCTTCTGATGAATTAAAGATAAAATAGATTCATTGATATATAATAATTAAGTGCTAAGACGATGTAAATCATGAAATCTTTACTGTACGTTTTGTCATTGATTCATTACATATATATATATATATATATATATATATATATATATATATATATATATATATATACTGTGTCAATCGCCTTATTGCAGATTAGTAAAATTTCAATATTTCACTAAATATGTGCCACAAAAAATGACATTATATCATCAAACGACTTATTTAAGGTTAGTTATTTTCCAAAATGTTATTCAAATTCATGCGATATTCACGAAGTTATGACATTTTATTCTTTATCGAAGAATTTCCACTAACCATCGCTTCATTGCATGTCTCTTAGAATGCTGTTTTAGAGCAAAAATACAATGTCTTATCATGCGAACTTTACTTTTTAATATATTTTCCTGTCAAAGAATAATAAACAAAAACATATCCTTAGTATATGCCTCATACAAATTAATTATTTATTAATATATCCACCATTTTATTAAATAACTTAAAACAACTTTTCCCCCGAGGAAGTCAATGGTTTTATCTTAAAAGAAGTTTTGACTCTAGCAAAATCAACTATGTTCTCTCCACAAGCCACCCCTAAAAGTAAACTGCTCCGCTCCCTCATAAACTCCTCTTTTTAATATTGACCAGAGATATACAATGGGGTTAGTGTATTGAGAACACTGTGGTAAGATCATGTTTCCCCAGCGAATTCCATAGATTCACGGAAGGATGCACTCGCCCCAAGCAGAATAGGATGGTACATTGTTATGTATAAAAATCATCTGAAAGCGACGTGACAATGTTAGGTCATTTAGTCATGTCAACAAATGATTATCCAAAAAGGCCATGTACACATTGCTGGTAAGCTTTACACCCTTTAGCGCCCGGAAAAGTCCAATTAACTTATCCCTAATGATTCCCAGCCAAAACATTATGCCTGCACCTCCTTGTTGTTGATAAACTCTGTAACGAGTCGGAGTTCCGTTCGGGTTTCAAATTTGTCCCATCTATCTGGACCATCAAGAATTACATGGACCTCATCCCTAAATAGGACCTGTTGTAAATCCATTTTCATCTAATTCTGTGTCCTAGCCATTCATTTTTCCCTATGTTGTTTACTCAATAGAGACATTGGAAGAGGTTTGATGTTCCTTGCAATCCCATTCAACACGTATCGGGCATGCCTGAATCTTGAAGCGATTCTAACTTTTACAGAAACGAAATCACGGGGGATGTTTATGTTCAGTTGACTTCCCTTCGAATTATCCAAATATCACAATTTAAAAAGTTCTCCTGGTGCCCTTATTTTTCTGATTTTGGTGTTCGGGTTGTTCAAGAATGCAGTCATGCTTTTAGTATCCAATCCGAGCTCCATGGCAAAATTTTTTATGGAAAATATTTATCCGTGTCCAGCAACTATATTTGCTTTTCGATAATCTTTATTCGCCTAATTTTTGGCATTGTAAGAGATCTGCAATAAAAGATTGAACAGTAACATGTCTTTTATGACAAATAAATGTCATAACTTCGTAAATATAGCATGAATTTGAATAACATTTTTATGAAATAACTAAACTTAAAACAACTAATAAATGGTACATTTTTGTGACGTATATTTCGGGAAATATTGATATTTTACTAATCTGCAATAAAGCGATTGACACATTACACATACATACAAACACACACAAACAAATACATATATATATATGAATAAGAAAATTGATTTCAAAGTTATAAAAAACATGACTATAGTGTCATTAACTACAATCGAAACTAAAAACAAAACTTTAAGCTTCAAACCTGGCACGTTATTACGTGATCCGCCGCTAATCGGATAATAAATAACAAAAAATGAACTAACATTAACGTGTGTATATATATATATATATATATATATATATATATATATATATATATATATATAATATATATATTATATGTATATATATATATAACTATTTCATTTACACACATAGAATTAATATACAAAAGTATAAATTTATGCGTAAACTTTCAGTATTACTTCAAAGGTGCTCAATACGTAGGTAGAGCTAATTGGTAAGTTATAAAATATATATATGGTGATTAAGCTACACTGAATATTCCTCGTTTCATCCACTCTAGGACTCTTCAGGCTTATGCCCGAATTTTGTGGTTCTATGTCGTGTTTATATACATACATACAGACGCTTCTATTGAGATTTTAGTAAGCCAATCAGCTTCTAGTACCCACCACGCCTTTCCAATGAACATGCACATATCGGACAAAGGTCTATTTGACATCTGGCTGACCTGTTCCTTTGTGCGTGCTCTATTTAGCCTGGATATCTAGTTTTTTGACCTGTTTTAAATCTAGGTTAGTTTATTTTATGTTAGTTTATATATACATATATATATATGCACATACATATATGCACATATATATACATATATATATATATATATACATATATGTGTGATCGTTTATGTATATTTAATTTATTTAATTGTTTATTTTCTATTGTTTTTTTAGTTTAAAAACTATTTTGTATCGCTATCCTAGAGTAAATTTTAACATGTGAACACAATTGTTTGCTATTTCTCTTCTACAGTTTAAATGTTAGTGTTCTTTACAGTACAAGATAGCAAATTTTTCATGAAGGCATAACATGTGTCGTCTAGGTCTCTACACGTGGTAGTTTGTCTTATTATTTTCTATTCGATTACCGGCGAATGTCCGCTTTCCTTGAGTTCCCACTATTTATTTGCTAGCGTTTTTTTCATACGGTGTTTTTTTATTGTTGAATGTACTTTTGAGGTCATAATATCGAGTTTTAAAATTTAAGGAAGTCATACCTACGTAATATTTCTTGGTAATCGTTTTTTTTTCGCAAATATTGTGAAATGCTAGAAATAAAAATACGAATAACGAACTAGATAAATGCAACTGTAGACACCGCACACTTTGCCCACTTCATATTAAATCTCTAACCAAAAGCGTACCCAGCCAAAATATTTGCTAGAATTAGAACCAAAACATACAACCCTACACCCTCATTTCTTTGACCCTGCGTTACGACTATAAGCATATATATATATATATATATATATATATATATATATATATATATATATATATATATATGTATATATGAGGAGAATAATGGAAATAGTATTCCGACAAAATAGAGAAATAAAAAGGAACAAACCGAGTCATATGTTCATCAACGTTTCGTCTTTATTTCAAGATTGCCTTTTGATGAATGAGATTAAGAAACAAAAACACCAGTACAATTATTTGAAAATATTTCATGTGCAAAGAGTGTTCGTGTTCTATTTCATAAAAAGAAAAAGACGTTGGAAATTTAAAAAAAGGAGGAGAGCTTGTGGCGTTTAGGAGAGGAAGATTTTTAATAACGTCATAGTGTCGTTAATATGTGTTTAAAAGATATGAACGCAGTTAATATTCTTTCTGGGAAGAATATGCCTGTTATAAATCAAATATAGGAGTAGAAGAAAAATTAAATGAGTATGTGTTGCCGTGTAATTTATTGAATGAGATTATATGTATTACAGAAGGTGTTCCTATAGTGTGAGAAGGTTTACCTGTGTCTACAATTAAATTTTGTTCTTTTATTAATAGACTAGCGAGGGGTACCCGGCGTTGCCCGAGGATTTGTGTGTGGTCGGGGGGGGGGGGTGATCAAAACATAAGAATAAGCGAAGTAAAAAAAAAACAAAAAAGAAAACAGGAAAACGAACGTTAAAACTTTTCTAAAAAATAAAGCGGTTGGTACCCGAGCAGTGAGGGGGTTAAGAAAGCATAAGAATAAGCGAAGTAAATATTTTATAAGTTAAAACTTAAAAACATCGAAAAAAAAACAAAAAAAAATAACACAAGGCAAACGAACGACGTTAAATGTAAAAATCGGAAAAACAAAAACAAAAAAGAAAACAGAAACACGAACGTTAAAACTTCTTTAAAAAGTCTGAAAAATAAAAACAAAAAAAAAACGTGAAAAATGGCTTAAATAAGCCTGTTTCAATATTATAATTTTTAAAAAATCGGTGTTTACCCGGCGTTGGCCGGGTGTTTTTCGCTGTGTTAGTGGGGGTGGGGGTGTTAATGAAAACCTAAGAATAAGCGAAGTGAAAATAAAACAGAAAACCGAACGTTACGTGATAAATGTGTTAAATAACCCTGCTTCAATATTAAAATTTAAAAAATCGAAAAAAAAAAGAAGACATCTCACACAACAATTCGAACCCAAAACCTTTAGATAATGACCCAGCGCCCTAACCAACTTGCCTAACACGGCGTACACCGAATTAGATAATTTTTACTTTTAAGCTAAATAAGGTTACGACGTCGCATGACGCATGTCGGGTTTGTCGGGGGTATTTTCGTCGAGGGGTACAAGGGTTTGTTGTTCGTTAGAGCATCCACTATTAAAATACTTGTAAAACAGGCAGGGGGAGGCAACATTTCGTCGGTGGGACAGGGGTTGATGTTTAGATGACAGTTTGGCACCTATTATGTTTGCGACTCTCTTTTGGACTCTGTCTAGGAGCGAGAGACAAGTATCAGATGCACCCGTCCAAATGTGACAGCAGTACTCCATACATTGGCGAAGGGTGGTTTTGTAGAGGTACAGGATACTTTCAGCTGTGAGTAACTTTCTAGCAAGATAGAGAGAGTCCACCTTTATTTGCAGCAGTCTTAGCAATGATCTCGATGTATCTATTCCAACTCATGTTTCGTGCGAACTTTAAGCCAGGGAACTTGAACTTAGTGCTCTCTGGTAAAGTATATCTACCCATGGCTATTGGTGATTGATAAGGTTTCATGTAATTATTAAAGGAAAAGAGCTTAGTCTTGGCAACGTTGAACGCTACCGCCAATATTTGACCCCGTTCCACTACGGACTGAAGGCCTTCCTCTAGGGTTTCGGCTATTACCTTAGTTTTCCCCACGTGCCTGCTATAGAGCGTGATCGCGTCGGGAAGTATACCCATCTTAGAGACAATTTTATCAGGTAAGTCAGTTATGAATATCAGAAATAATAAAGGTCCAAGGATCGATCCTTGAGGTACACTCGCATTTATATAAACATTTTTGGACGTACATCCATCGAGGACAACCTGGATTCTTCTCTCATTTAAGAAGGATTTAATTCTGTTAAGTATTCGTCCAGTAACACAACATGATTTTATTTTCATAAGAAGACCATCGTGCCATACCCTATCAAAATCCTTATATATATCAAGGGCTACTGCCCTCCCCTCCCTTGCCTTATCCAGTGCTTGGTATAAACATTCAGAGATTACCGCTGGACTATCTGCAGTAGAATAGACTTGCCTAAATCAATATTGGTGGTCAGACAGACGTTTAACAGCTGTAAGGTGGTGGACTAGAGCTTGATTAATTAAGGACTCAAATATTTTCGCGAAAAGAGGGAGGAGGCTAATTGGACGATAATTTAATGAGTCAGTTCTTTCGAAGAGTTTTTGTAAACTGGTACAACAGATACAGTTTTCCAGCAGTCAGGAAAGCTAGATTCGTTAAGGCATTTGTTTAAGAGTTTAGAGAAAACAGCGGCGACCTCAGCGGAGAATTTTCTTATAGCACAGCTGGGATAAGGTCAGGTCTACATGCTTTTGAGGTGTCAAGGTTTTTTATAATATCATGTACTAGGAAGGGTGTGATCTTTAGATCATCTAACGTGGTTTCTTTCCGCAGAGAGAAAATCAGGGAGGGAATGGCTTGCTGAGTACAAGTTAAAGTTTTAGGCAAACTGACGGGCTAACATGTTAGTTGTCTCAGTTGCTGTGCAAACAACCTCATGATTGTTTGATAGTGGGGGTATTGTCAATTACCCATTATTTACTACACTTTTGTAGATTTTCCAGAAGTCACGAGTTCCTAATTTTTCGCTTCAATGCGTTTCTAGCGGTTTCAGTATATTTACTCTTAGCTTTTGCTATTTCTTTCTTGCAATTATTTCTAGCTTCTACATACTTTTTTTCGATTTGTACATGACTTCAGCCGGATAAATTTACGATACGCATGTTGCCTTTGAGCAATCACAGCTGCGCATGTAGAAGTACACCATTGAGGAAAGGGAGGTTTACTATAGAACTTCCGTGTAGGAATATGCGCTTCAATTGCTGCTTTGAACCCTTCAGTAATCTCATTTGCGCACTGTTCTGCTGGAAGAGAAAAATATTGATATCTAATGGCATCCCAGTCAGACTTATTGTAGTACCTTGTCGTTTTGGGCAATTGCTCTTCAACTTGGGGCCGAGAGTTTAGAGTAATGTCTATCATTATCACAGCGTGATCAGAATTCCTGAGTAGGCAGTGAGTATTTCTTACATAATCATCAGGTATAGTTGTCAGAAATAGATCCAGAAATGAGGCTTGATGGCCCTGGCGATATGGAAGACGGGTTGGGAATGTTACTGTCTGTGTCAGAGAATGGGGTATAGCAAAGTTATGGATGGCGCTACCAGCTGTGTCAGTGTAGATAGAGAAGCCCAGCCAATTTCTGTGGTGGGCGTTAACATCACCAAATACATGTATTTGGGCGCTATTGTCAAGGGAGAGTGCTACATCTATGCTGTCATAGACATGATTGGTTGATGGAGAGCGATAAAGAAAATACAGATAGCTAACACTATGTTGTAAATTTAGTTTAAAGCACACGAAGGGCTAGTAACCTGATTCTAGTTTAGATTCCCTAGACATAGGGAAGAGTGTTACGAATATAGTCTCCAAGCTCGTGCTTGTGCCTGTCAGAGTCCTTACAACCAAGTGGAAGATAACCAGACATATTAAAGATGTTAGATGGGATGGAGGAGTGCAAGTTAGTTTCACTAAGTTCTAATATATCCGGGGAGTTTGCATGGAGAAATGATTCTGTATAATCTAGGTTAGTTCTAAGTCCTCGGATATTTGTAAATGTAAGCCTCAAGGGAGGAGGCGAATTCTTTGAGGGTGTATCTGGTTTGAACGGTTTTTTGGATTGAGCTATCATTTCATTTTATTTCACAGTTTCATAGTTTTTCAGATTTAGGTTGAGGTGCTAGGCAAAACGGATGGTATAGCCACCATCATGTAACACGAGTGGATCATCAGCCGACTCCCCATAAAAAGTAATGTGGCCTCGGGAATGACAACCAGAGATGAGTGCAGGGTCCCTTTCCATGCGCGACATATCACTACAAACATTCTTATATTATACAACTGATGATAGAGCAGCTACTCTAAGCGCTACCAAAGAGTTAGGGCTTCTGTACTGTCAGTCAGAAATATCAACCAGCAGCTGTAAAACCGGTACCTCCAACTTGTCTGACAGGAGTGGTCTAGTCCAATCATGTTAGCATGTATGGTAAACAAGTGACCTCAAGATGTCCAGGTGTACGGGAAGGGAATGAACCAAGTGTAGGGACGGCATTCATTGCCCTAGTCAGGAAATAAGGGTAAGCACTGGACGTCTCTTATGAATCCCTGTAGCCGCACCTCTGCTCCTTGCTCATAGGCAAAGAAGAAGTATGGAAGCCAAGCAATAGGCAGAGACTATTTACTTCTTAAGCAGTTTAGGTTTAAATTGTTTAGTACCTAGCATTATATAATCTTTTTATAAGCAGAGTATTACTAAGTAAACTGTTTGGGAAACTGAGCCTGAATTACAACGTGTAGGCATTTTGGATAAACTTGCTAAAAACACACATTCGCACATGTCTTCCTTTAAGATAATCCATTGATATTGGATGAGGACTTATCGGAAGTGTATTACAAAACCAATTTATATATATATATATATATATATATATATATATATATTAATTTACATATTTGTATGGGATCTGCATGTAACCAATTGGCATATTTTAGTATTTTGGGCTGCAGATTAACCGAAACCACCTCTTCCTTAAACATAATCCCATAGATATTGATTGAGTGTACATTAAACCCGTATTACTAAACTAATTTCATTTAATGATATTATTTTAGAATTCTTTAGATATGAGTAAAAATTGCAATATTTTGGCATTTTGGAATACAAGAAGGACAAACACATTTTAGATATATTTTCTCTTTTCAATATATTGGTTAAGGTGTCTATGGAAATGTATTATCAAACAAATTCATGCACAAAACTAATTTTCTAAAGATTTCAATTTGGAAGAGAGATTGGGCAAAATTATGAAATTGCGTTGGATATATTTTTGCAACAAAAAGACACAAAAAAACAACGTGGCAGATTAATCCTGTGTATCGCTTTTTTGCAAGTCAATATTTCTTAATTTTAAAATGACTATGAAACGCAGAGAAGTTAGATTTGTTACACTTGAAGAACATAACACGGTGGCTTATTTCCCTGATTTTTGTGGAATTTGAATAAATATTTTGAAAGTTATGGTATTTTTCTATTCTCTGGTAAGTGAAAGTGTGTGTAGGGCATATTACATGAAAAGTTTGTCACTTTATATCATTTGATTGATGTCTTGATTGTAATATAATAAAACGCAACATTTAAGGAATAGGCTAAGGTAATCGTGAAAACGATGTAACGTAAATTTATAAAAGCTTGGCATATTCCATAAAGTTGAGTTTTTGCCTTGATTGTTTTTCTTGTATTACAAAGATCAAAGCCCAATAAATATTACATCTGGAAATTTCTATGCTCCAGTCATTGTGTGCATGGAAAGGAATCTTTTGTTTTATCAGTACGTCAACCATGACCAGATAGAAGTTTTAAGTAACTTGCAATTATATTCATCGTACGGCTAGCACTGACTATTGGACATTGAATCTACAAAAAAGTGTACGTTTGAACTGAATTTATTAGTACTTTGTCCGTTACGCCACGAATCTTTAGGATTAGCACTCAAGATCAGCACACTACTTCAAATCGTCTAAATAATATAAAGTAACATTTTTTTCTCTCAGATTAGTTTTGATTTTATTTATTAAATAATTCGATTCAGAATGGACCTATAAGCAATTGTATTCAAAGATTTAACTCACAAGCTACAAAGCCTGAAGACTGGAGCCTAAAAAATAAGTGCAGTTTTTTTATGCACAAAACAAAAGTTATCACTTTCTTACATTCGTTTTCCAAGATACAAAGCTTGTCGTTGCTGTCATAGATTCCACAGTAAGTTTATATATGCGTGTTTTAGCATGTATGTATGTATGCATGCATATGTATGTATGTATGTATGTATGTATGTAATCAGCGTATACAAAACACAGTGATAAATAGATAGATCCTTGATAAGAAAACCTAACAAATAAACGCAATGTAAAAACGGATTAGAACGAATGAAAGTGTTTTTTTATAGTATCAGGCCTGACTGAATGGTTAATTGTCCGTATAGACTGCTTCATACATTCCGAGGAATTACAGCAAAAACTAACAGCAAACCATGTTTCTCTCCAGAATGTGTCACCAGCAACAACTTTAATAGAGTAATAAAAACGTGAGAGTTGTATGCTTATTCCGTCAAGTCACAAGTAGCTGACAGCAGATTGGTTCTCATCGGTTTTGGGCGAATAGGGCCCTGAACAGAAGCACGTCCTCGATACCATCAATCTTCAATTGACCTGAGATAATTTCCTCAGCGCATCGGACAAAACCATAAAAATATCTGTGTGTGATATTTCCAAGTTTATCAAAATACGCGATTCCGGTAAAGCAACTACATCCGATGGGATACCAATTATAGTGCTCAAAAAGATTGAATCCGAACTATCCCCCTACTTACAAAGCTTTATAAACGCGATAGTAAGGATAAACGCTTCATAACACCATAGAAAAATCTATTCAGTCTTCCCCATATTTAAAAATAAAAAAGGGATGGTCACCCCTCTTGTTTGAGACGCGCCACGTATATTCCATAGTCCGGATATGTTGACGTATGCGATTTCCTGAGGTGGCGCGGTTGTTCAGGTAAAAAAGTAGTCGCCTAGCATGAAACGGATTTGGGTTTCAAGCACAAGATCCGATGTGTTACAATGATGAGCCCAAATAAGGGCAAAACTCGAGATTAGACTTCCTGGTTCTTGGTTTTAATTGCTAGTGTGAATTGCGTCGTTGATTGACTACAGAAATAATTAAATTATCTCTCACATTCTGAAAATTCCAATACTCTCCCTCTCTTTCTCTCTCTCTCTCTCTCTCTCTCTCTCTCTCTCTATATATATATATATATATATATATATATATATATATATATATATATATAACAAATTTTATTCAGATGTTCGAAGAAACCGTTCAAACCCTCACACTCGGCAATTGTTTTATTTTTTTCACTTTCAATAATCTGCATTAATAAATTAGGATTCAATTGAAGTTGTGTTGTGAATAAACACTCATTTTATGGGGATTTTCAAATTCGAATTAACTTTACATGCGCAAAGAACTGGGACTGCTGTATTGCCATTTGGTGAGTGGATCTGGACCATGCAGTTATCTCTGGTGGGGCCTCTCGATGCCATACAAGTGGGTAATGGTAACGGCTTTACCTTTTCGTGTGCTACAAAAAAATATTCCCGTCTTTTTCTCTCTATTTTCCCTCTCTGTACTGCTCTAACTAAATATGCCAACCTGTTTCCACAAATCCCAAAACCTCAACATGAATTATCTCTAGAACAAAAACTCGAATAAACCTAGAACCCCATCTTCCAACGTAGACCCCTACTACCAGGCATCCTTCTCCAATATCAGGGGTCTACATTTCAACCTTCCAGAGGTTGAAACCCAATTACAGGAGACGAAACCGAACATATTATTTCTAAGCGAAACTGGAATAGGGCAGACCACTTCCCTAGATGAGTTCATAATTAACGGATACTCTAACTTAACAGCTAAATCTGACCCCCAAGATCACCATGGGCATGAAATATGAGCTTACATTAAAGATGGCTTCCCATGTGGCAGGAATATCTCTAGAGAAGATCCTAACTTACCCTATATGTGCTTCCGCGTTGCACTTGCTAACACCATTGCATTTATATTTGCCCTCTATCGGCCCCACAACAGCGGAGTTACTATGTTTAAGAGCTTATCTGAGAAAATAGATCACATCCTGTCTGCACATCCCTCGGCTAACATCCACATCTGTAGTGACTTCAACGTCCATAACGTGGAATGGCTGACCCATTCAAATAAGACAAACGATGAGGAGAGTTTTTGTCATGATTTTGCCATTGCTTATGACCTCTCTAAGATTGTTCGCGAACCCACCCGTGTGCCCAATACACCCGGTCAATATGCAAGCCTCCCAGATGTTTTTCTCTCGACTTCACCTGAGCTATGTTCATGTTCCGTTCATTCTCCTCTACGATCCTCCGACCACTCCGTTGTATCAGTTAAGATAAAAACGAAATGTAATAAGTCCCCAGACGTACCCCCCACCGTACTGTATACCGATACTCTATGGCCGACTGGGACAGTTTCCGTACATTCATACCTGATTTACCTCTGCACTCCATGTTTAAAAAGGAAGTATCTTCTATAGTATCAGATCTGATCGAATGGTTAATTGTAGGCATAGACCAATTCATACCATCTAAAAAATTCCAACAAAGACCTTACAGCCAGCAATGGTTCTCCCCAGAATGTGTTGCTGCTATCGAGCACAGAAATCACTTTTTCCATTGCTACCAACGTAATAGATGCACTGAGACTAAAGCTGCTTTCAGGACTGCCAGCAACCACTGTAAAAGAGTAATAAAAATGCAAGAGAGCTATATGCCCAGTCTGTTAAATCCAAGGTAGCTAAGTAGAAGACCGGTTTAAATCAGCGACTTGGTTCCCACCAATTTTGGAAAATAACAAATAGGATCCTGAACAGAAGTGTGCGTTCTATCCCAACCATTATCAATGGACCAGAGGTCATCTCGTCAGCGTCAGACAAGGCCAAACTATTTGCAAAGAACTTTGCAGCTAATTCTACCCTATGCGACGAAGGCCATCAACTCCCCATATTTTCTGCTATAACACAGAACACGCTAGGTAACATACAAATATCCCTGCATGAGGTCGCCAAGCTAATAAAGAAGCTTGATTCCAGTAAAGCAACTGGCCCTGACGGCATCCCAATTATAGTGCTAAAAAAAGCTTCAACCAGAACTTGCTCCCATACTTACGAAACTGTTTAAGCGCTGCCTTAAGGAGAAGTGCTTTCCAACTCCCTGGAATACCTCATCAGTTTGCCCTGTATTTAAGAATTCAGGTGATAAGTCATCTCCCTCTCAGTACAGACCAATAAGTCTCCTGTATGTTATGAGTAAGTTGCTGGAATCCATATTAAATAGAGAAATAGTCAACCACCTCAGCAGAAAAAAATCTTCTTACTGACACACAATATGGTTTCCGCTCTGCAAGATCTACCGCAGATGTGCTGACGGTTATATCTCACAGGATTAGTGAATCTCTTGAAAAAGGCTTCCTTTCTAGGACAATTGCTCTTGACATATCAAAAGCAATCGACAAGGTACGGCATAAGGTCCTACTTCACAAGATTTCCAGCTACGGTATAACTGGAAATTTTTTCTCAATCATTAAATCATTTGTCTCCGATAGGCTCATTAGAGTAGTGGTCGATGGACAAAAATCAGAGGCCTGCAGTATTAATGCTGGAGTCCCTCAGGGGTCAATCCTGGGCCCAACTCTCTTTCTGATCTACATCAATGACCTCCCTTAACACATACTTAAATCATTCGTTGACATCTGTGCTGATGACACTACCATCTACGGCAACACATCAAAGGCTGTAAATGAGAAAGTTCTCTCTGATTCTCTTTTCTCTGATCTCGAGCGCGTGGTTCAGTGGGGGAAGTCGTGGCTGGTTACCTTTAATGCATCTCAAACCAAACTCCTATCCTTACATCATGATAGCTCTGATCCCCATCTGGCATCAATTGGGATTGATGGCTCTCGTCTGGGAGAGGCCCCGGTTTTGACAAGCTTCTGGGTTTGACCTTTACTCCTGATCTGAAATGGAACACGTACATCAAGTCTGTTGCCAAGTTCGCTAGAAAGATGGTCGGATCCTTCTAGCGCACCAGAAGATATCTCACTACTGATATATAAAAGCCAAGTACGTCCAAGGATCGAATACTGCTGCCATATCTGGGCAGGAGTTGCTAAAAACAGCCTATCCTGACTTGACAGAGTACAAAATAGACTTCGTGGCTTAGTGGGGGATGCCCTTTTCTCTACCTTGCAACCTCTTTCCCACAGAAGAGACGTTGCGAGCTTATCCTTGTTTTATCGTTATTTTCATGGCAGGCGCTCGTCTGTACTCCAATCTCTGGTCCCCCCTCGCCAATCGTTCACGAAAAACACCCATCTAGCCGAATCCACTGTGAAAATATCCACCCACTCTTTATCTGTGCCTAAATCAAAACGTGGATTCCATGAACAAAGCTTCTTTCTTAGAACTGCACGCCTGTGGAACTCTGTTCCGTCTGCCTGCTTCCCACCGGACTACAACTTGGATGTGTTCAAGTCCAACGTTAACAAATTCGTAATGAACCGCCCCCTTAAGTAAACACTTCATCAAACCTCCACACTAACGTAATGTACTTGCAATAACCCTTATCCCTGAGTGGCTTCCGGGCCTTGATAAGTGGTGACCACCGTGTAATAAAAAAATAGTTACGTCTTTTTTAGTTTTTCTACAGAAATGACAAAATTATCAATAATTGTTATCTATCGGCTCAATTCTTATATTAGTCAGATAAATCATTTAGAGTGGCATGTATTAACTCATTAGTATCTCAAATATTGTTTTTTCTCACATAATCACATAATCACATAATCACATAATGTTTTACGTAAAAAAACAATCATGTTCTTCAACCTTGTGTTATTGCACATGTGAAACGGTGAATAAGAAAATTGATTTCAAAGTTATAAAAAACACATGACTATAGTGTCATTAACTACAATCGAAACTGAAAACAAAATTGTAAGCTTCAAAGCTGGAAAGTTATTACGTGAGCCACCGCTAATCGGATAATAAATAACAAAAAAATAAACTAACATTAACGTATATATATATATATATATATATATATATATATATATATATATATATATATATATATAAATGGAGGGTGAAATAGAGAGAAAAGATTTATGACGGAAAGCCATTTTCATATTCATGCTTTAAAAAAATAGGAAGTGGCCCTCACTCTCCTAGAGCTTGATAGAGGTTTTTATTTTACATTTAAAAAGCTATATTAGCCCAAGAGGGCAAATACACGTTTAAAATATGTTTTATATGAAACATGTTTACTTTTCTCCCCGTTGGCATACTTTATTTTAAACGTATTTTAAACGTACATTTTCACTCTTTGGCAAATCTTGCTTTTTTAAAAAGAAAATAAATCCCTCATTCCAGATCTCGAAACATGAGGGGAAACTAGTCCGATGGCCTCTTTTTTTAATCATAAATATCAAACTTATTATTCTATCATAAATGCAATATACAAACTTTGTAAGAAACAGAAAAATATATAGAGAGATTTGCGCCTGCATAGAAGACCGGTTTAAATCAACTTCCGATTGATAAGGTCTAAATTATTTCAATTTTGACCCCTAATCAATTATGTATTCTAACCCTTTTCCAACTATTTCAAAAATCAATTAAAAACGAGTCCATAAAAAATGCAATCATTTGGGCCGCTTTGCGACCTTTCGTCTCGAAGAAGATACAGTTTTAAATATATGGAGAAAGACAGAGGGGCAAAGTTAGTTTGCTCCCTATTTTGTCGGGAAGTGATATACAAAATGCCATTAGCTTATTAAACGACGTTTTCTGTGTAAACAAATCGAGCGGATGCATTTGGATCATGTCAAAATCTCGTTAATTCATTACCCACACATCATCAGCCATATAGCGCAATGGTGAGCAGCCTTGGCTGTCATTTGGGCGGTGCTGTTTTGAGTTGAGCAGTTGCGTGTCTAGCCGCACTGATGATTGTGATGCAGCAAACCAGTGGTGTATGTTGATGACTGTATATATATATATATATATATATATATATATATATATATATATATAACCTTTTGTTTTCGTGTGTTGATATTCACAGTAACATTCTTATTTCTATTTATTTAGAAAGAAAAATACAAATTTGTTATGTATGGGTGGGGGAATCGCATTCGTCTGCAACAGATTTAGCTAATTTGCATATTCTTTTAAGCGTTCATTGTAATTTATTACCTATTAGATTTTTTCGATTTTCTGATGATGTGATCATCTTTAGTTAACTATTACATGCAATATGTATGCACGTATTCTACATGATTTATACTTGCGTAATATTTGCGTAAAAAGCTGCTGGTAAACGCAAACCTCTTTCTATATATATATTCATGTGTGTATGTATATACATATATATATATGTGGGGGGGGTGCGTGTGTTTGTGTGTGTGTGCGTGTGTGTTTAAAATATTTCCTACCAAATTTTTCTGTCAGATTTTGGTAAACAGACATGAAACTTAATATAGATGGTATTCGAACCCATGCAAAAATATATATTTGGGATTTTAGCCAGGAAAAGTCGGTGCAAAAGTGTGAAATCCAAAAAAAAAAATCGAATTTTCCAGGTGAAGGTCGAAAGACGGCATTACGAATATGCATGGGTAACATAATAGTTATTGGTTCATGTTTTAATTTTTAGCCATGCAGCAAGCATGTCTTATCGCGCCGGAATTAACGCCAAAGATAAAAGTAAATCGTAAGTTAAAGGTTTTGCTTTCGATTGCCGGTTGTGGCGCACGATTCACTTTTGAAAATAGATTCGATTTAGATGCATATACATGTATTTTTTGGAGAAAATGAAACATTGAATCTAAACATACCTATTTATTATATTAAGCCAAAACAATGATTGCAATAGACAATCATTAATTATAAATTATTAATAGAAAAAATTCCCGTTGAAAAACCAATACAAGCATTAGATATTCAAACTGGTTCCTTTATTGCGTAAATTTGGTTGAATAAAGTGTTTTGAGTTTAGTGTTAGTGCATACAATGTGCGTAACTTATGCACCTATTCATTTCGATAGATGTGTGGATTACTGATATGTACTAATATGTACGAGATGGTTGCGATTTTCAAAACATAACACAAGAAGACACGAGAATATATACACAGTGACATATCTATATTTAATCGACTGATGAAGCAAGGTTAGCTTTGTAGATAGAATGTCGCTAACATAAGAGCGCAGACATGATTCCTCATATGAAAAATATTCTCTGCAAATCGGATTATAGAATTATATTTAAAAAAAAATAAAACAAAAGATTTGCGTTAGTTTTACACAAGTGATAATCGGTTTATCGTTGGCTGGATCCCGGGATGAATATATGACAACTTATTTACTACTCCTACTACTACTATTATTATTATTATTATTATTATTATTATTATTATCAGTAGTAGTAGTAGTAGTAGTAGTAGTATCAATAATAATAATAAAAATTATAATACTTTTATTTTTACTTAGTTGGTGTTCGTGCACGAGAGTATCGGCTGTCGCTAACTCAGGAAAATGGCAGTTTCTCTGCAGTCTGTATGAGAATCTCCATGAATTGCATTAACTCTCAGATCCTACCTCCAAATACAATTGCCTTATGTTCACGGCCGCTTATCATTAACATCTATATGATATCGCATCGAGGTTTTCTTGGGAATTTGATTGATCATAAAATATCTACAGCATTCCAGTCGCTTAGATTTGATATCTGTTTCTGCCCTTCTTCTTTGGTCTTTCTATCCCTTTAGACCTTTCACGATTATTTTCGGCGGGAACAATCACAACTGGTGCGACACCATGTTTTAGTTTGAGGTGATCAAATCATGGGTTTTTTTTTACATATTTGCTTTGGCGGTTTTGTTCACTAAGATTTATTTTGATAATATCCTGAGAGTTTATGCAGCTTTATTTGGTTTGAACTTAAGCAGTGGCTTTAACACTCAAGGATAGTTTATTTAATGTTTCAGTTACTATTATTTTGTCATGAATATTCAAATATCTTATGGACTCAAAATTGTCCTTGTCTTTTTGTTCAGCAGTATCCATAAACATCTTTTAATTATTAATATCTTTAGAAGCATTATTTTTCTGTATTCCAAAACAAGTTACATGTATATACCTAGAGTCAGCCTCTATATTCGCCGTTTTGTTGATTATTATAATGCGCATTTATTCAGCTTGAATTAGGTTACCTGTTTGTATTTTCATGTTTCAAATTTTTCGTTTTGTTTTCTTTGACTAAGGGAGATAACTGTGTCTTTTTAGTCCATCTAAATGTAAACAACGTAGTCTAAAACTAAAAATACACAAGATTTCTACACTGGTCATAACTTGCCGAACTTGGTTTAATTTCCTAACAATCAAACGCAAGAAATTGGCCAAAACTGGAGATTCTTTTATAAAACTTAATGAACGATGATTTGATACAATCTTTGTTTTTGAATCCTATCAAAAAGAATGATTAATTATACATCCTATTATTTTTCTTGTTTTCAAATAAAATATAGATCTTTGACGGAGCTTCAAGGGGAAATGCAAATAAAATTTTACGAGTTAGCATTTTTTGGAGAAGCATCGTAAAAGATGTATAATTTATTTAGAAACAGTAAATATAATTAGACGTATGAATTACCATTCTTTTCCATGAGCGAAAAAAAAGTGCATCGTTCAGGAAGTTTCTTTATAAATGTCCGGTTAATCATTGAGTAATAAATTAAAGATATATACACACGTAGAAACAATTAAATGACCAATATTTTATGCCATTTAATTGTTTTCTTTTAAAAAATACCATGAAGCATATTTCCTGGTGGAAAGTGTTTTTCTACCAGTTGTAAAAACTTTTTACCAAGATTCGTTTTTAGCGCGCCATTAAATGGAGGTGAGAACCAAATCACTTTCCTATTTCTATTTTTTGATCTGCTATTATTATTATTATTATTATTATTATTATTATTATTATTATTATTATTATTATTATTATTATTATTATTATTATTATATGTAATATTCACGTTTTTATATCCGCTATTTTTTAGTGCTAAGTTTCTATATATATTTATAATTATTAAATACGGATCCATTTGGCGAGTTATTATTAATTCTGCTTTCTACAGAAACTGGAATGTGTTTTATAATGGCAGGAGTGTGTGCTTAGATTGAGGATTGTTTATTGCGCTTTCTTCACATTGAGCACTCTTTGGTTGACAGAGTTTGGTTTTGTTTATTGCTCTGTCTTAACATTGAGCACTCTTTGGTTGACACATTTTGGATTTGTTTATTGCTCTGTCTTAACATTGAGCACTCTTTGGTTGACGCATTTTGGTTTTGTTTATTGCTCTATCTTAACATTGAGCACACTTTGGTTGACACATTTTGGTTTTGTTTATTGCTCTGCCTTAACATTGAGCGCTCTTTGGTTGACACATTTTGGTTTTGTTTAAATAATACTACCAATAATATATATATATGTGTATATATATATATATATGTATATATATATATATATATATATATATATATATATATATACACATTTTCTGTGTACTTTCTTAGGAAGTTCCTATCTTCCACCCACCTGGACACCTTTATTACGAAATTAAACTACTTGCACATGCGCGGATAACCCGATGCCAACATTCGAATCCAGCATTAGTTTCCAGCATCCAACAGCTTACTGAGCACGACGTCGTTTTAAAGCCAACCATTCTGGATTAGGCTCTTTATTCTGCAGCCTTGTCCTCCACCCGATTCATAATCTCTCAACCGCAAACTAGCGAAATAGTTTGGCAGGCTTCCCTCTTTTATCCTTCGAGGAATTCGTCTCAAACCTCTTTCGTGGTCTTTAATAGCAGTGCCAAATATGTGTCAACATTTAAGTGGTTCTGTTAGCTGCTCAACATATTTAATATATGATCGCTGAGGATGAAGGACAACGATTTATAATATGTGTTATATTTTTTGAAACGTATTCGAAATCACTCTCTAGGATATATGACGTTTACGAACGTCACAAAAGTCTAAAATTATTGTTCCCTGTTTATTTTGTTATACCAGCAAGACATGCAATAAACATTACAAAAATGAATATGGACGCTTTCAAAATAATGATAAAAACGACTCTAAAACGGATTTAGTTTTAGCTAATACTAACAGTTTAGCCCAACTTTGCTCGGGTCCTATGTACTGTTCATAACTTTATGTGCATGTGTATATATTAAAAAGTATAAATATGCACGGCAATGCCTTTCTATATAATATATAATAGGCTTTCTTAACTACCATAGAGGAAAGTTTGTAGAGACCGCAGAGGTCGAATTTTTAAAAAATTTGACCCCGATTTTGACCCCTTAATCTGTATTGTTTTGGTCTCAAAATGAATTAAAATGTTTAATCCATGTACAATCAACCTACATCAAAAATTTCAAGTGTTTAGACCCAAAGTTGGCGCAGGAGTTTGATAGAGTCTGGAGAGGTCAACTCTCTAAAGTTTGACCTCTTGGCAGCCAAATTTTCGCCCTGATAAAATCTTGCTACATGTCTGAATACCCTTTATGTAATATTTCCAATGTTTAGATCAAAAATTGGCTTAATAGTTTGCAGCACACCGCACAGGTAAAATCTTTTGAACTTTGACTCTTACGAAGCCAAATTCTCAGCAAAAATAAAAGATTAAAAAGATTGCCTTATGTCTGAATACACCAAGTAAATGTTCAAATGTTTAGTACGGAAATTGGCTGAGCAATTTAATAGAGATCGAAGAGGTCAACTTTTAAAAAAGAATTTGACCCCGATTATGCTCCCTTAATATGTATTGTTCTGAGCTCAAATAAAATAATAAAGTTATATCCATGTCCAAGTAACCCATATCTAAATTTTCAAGTGTTTGGACCCAGAATTGGCGGAGGAGTTTGGTAGAGTACTTAATGATCAAATCGTTGACCTTTGATCCCGTCACAACCAAATATTTGGTCAAATTAACTATATAAATTTTGGAAAATTGACCGAGTAATTTGATAGGAAAATGTGCACACAGATACACAAAAACACTTTAACTTTTATAGATATACAGATTACTGTCAGTTCAGCCCGGCTTTGCTCGGGCCCTATGTACTATTCATAACTTGCCCTCCTGTGAATACCCTTTATGTAAAATTTCAAATGTTTAGACCCTAACTCGTCTGAGTAATTTCGTAGAGACCACAGAGAGTATTGTTTTAAACTTTAACCCCAAATGTTACCCGTTAAAATTTATTATTTTGGTCTCAAATGAAAATGAAAGATTTGACCTATGTCGAAATTACCTACATCTAAAATTGCAAGTGTTAGACCAAAATAAGCGGAGAAATTTGGTTGAATTTGCAAAGGTTAACTCTTTAACTTTGACCATTTGGCAGCTAAATTTTCGTCCCAAAAGGGATTAAAATGTTTACCCCATATCTGAATAACCGTTTTGTAAAATTCCAAATATTTACACCAAAAATTCCTCGAGTAGTTCAGTAGACACGAAATGGTCAGATCTTTTAAATTTTGACCGCTTGGCAGCAAAAATTTTCTACCCAAACTGATTAAATGATTGCCCTATCTCTGAATGCACTTTATGTAAAAGTTCAAATGTTTAGACCAGGAAATGGCTGAGTAATTTGGTATAGACAGTAGAAGTATTTTTTTTTTAAATATGATCCTAATTTTATCCCTTAACATTTATTGTTTTCGGCTCAAATCAAATTATAAAGTTTGATCCATGTCCAAGTAACCTACATTTAAAATTTCAAGTGTTTAGGCCCAAAATTCACGGGTGAGTTTATTAGAATTTCAAAAGTCAAATCGTCGAACTTTGCAAACTTGACAACCAAATTTCTGGCCGAAAACCGATTAAAAAGATTTTCCTAAATCTCAATACTCCTTATATACAAATCTCGAGTCACTAGACTGAAAATTTACAGAGATATTTGTTGGGGAAATGTACCCACACAGACAGACAGACACACACACAGAGACAATTTCACTTTTATAGATGTATAGATTTCTTTGTAGACCCGACATTTTCTGCAGAACCAACATACATTTGTGCGTTATTTTGAAAGATGTGCTGGGTCACCCATGGTAGCTGTAAACGCTCATTCTGTCACGTTATCCTGCTTGGACAGTATAGTGTGAAACGGAACCTTATGCTTACGTGATGTTTAGTCTCAACCCATCCTCGATATTTGGCAAGCAGCAACTTTTAATAGTGTGCTACATGTGTCTTCTTTTAATTAATACTTTTTAAAAAAGATTTTGGAAAGTTATTGCAAATATTCATACACCTGCTTTGAAAACAATCTTCTTAATATTTTACTATATTGACGCTTTATGATTCTAGTCATATGTTCTGTTTACGAATAGCGAAATATGTTGTAAGAACAAAAAGAGATTATCATACAAAAGTAACACATTATTTTAAGAGTTAGTGATTGGGCGCTACTTCTTTTTTTTTAATTATTGTTTTTCTTATGTTTTAAACTTATATTATAAAAGCGGAGCTCAATTCCAGTCTATTGTTTAGTGTGGGAGTATTTTTTGAAATAATTAAAGATTCGAGGATACGAAGTTGACCTACGTTTCTTGAAGAAGCAAGAATGTTGATGTGAAAATCTGGTTCTGAATTAATGCAAGTGCGAATATGTTTATAGAACGACGAAGCAGTAGTGTTTAAGTGCTCTTTAATGCGGTGGTGAAGCAATCTGGTAGTGCTTCCGATGTAACCACGTTGTTTACGACCTACAATGCGCTAAATGCAGTGCATCTTACATCGGAAGCACTACCAGATTGCTTCACCACCGCATTAAAGAGCACTTAAACACTACTGCTTCGTCGTTCTATAAACATATTCGCACTTGCATTAATTCAGAACCAGATTTTCACATCAACATTCTTGCTTCTTCAAGAAACGTAGGTCAACTTCGTATCCTCGAATCTTTAATTATTTCAAAAAATACTCCCACACTAAACAATAGACTGGAATTGAGCTCCGCTTTTATAATATAAGTTTAAAACATAAGAAAAACAATAATTAAAAAAAAAAAAAAACCTTGCTTGAATAGTCATCTCCCTTGATTCACAAACGCAACAAGTATTTCAAACATCAACTGATTTATTTTAACGTTCTCCTAACGTCATTTTTTGTTCTATATTTCGCGGCATCACGTGGCAAACTCTGCGGCTGCTTTTCCAATTTTGAACACTCTTCCGCTGTCTTCTCTTGAAAAAGGACTAATAAGTCTGAAATATATTGAGATTTATAACACCATTGAATACAACCGAAAAAAAAAATCACTGTTGTTTAGAGTTAAAATTTGTGTGAAAAAGAAAAAACAAACAACAAAAAAAAAGAAATTTATTTCTTTTGTTTTCATTTAATTTTACTCTATATAAAAGAAAAAATCTCGCATTGTTCTTGGCTTTTAATTTTACCTTATAATATATATATATATATATATATATATATATATATATATATATATATATAGGCGCTTTCAAAATAATGATAGCAACGACTCTAAAAAGGATTTAGTTTTAGCTAATACTAGCAGTTTAGCCCAACTTTGCTGGGGCCCTATATACTGTTCATAACATTACATAGGTAGGTAGAGCTAGTTAGTAAGTTATAAAATATATATGGCGTTAAGCTACACTGAACATTCCGCGTTTCGTCAACTCGAGGATTCTACAGACATAAACCTGAAGAATCCTAGAGTGGACGAACCGCGGAATATTCAGTGTAGCTAAATGCCATATATATTGTATAACTTATTAACAAGCTCTACCTACGTATTAAGCACCGTTGAAGTAAATACTTAAACTTTACGCATAAATTTATACTTTCATATATTAGTAGTTATATATATATATGTATATATATACTATATATATCCCCCATATATATATATATATATATATATATATATATATATATATATATATATATATATATACATTAATACACGATACAGGCGAGAGTATTTATAATGTACTATCCCTAGTATATTAAGGATTTTGTTATGAAAATGTCTATTTTTATTTGGCCTTGTTCCGAGAAATTATCATATATTTATAATGGAAACCTACGTTGTGTGCCTCAAATGTTGTTTGCTTGTTGATGTATGATATCAATTGTAGCATAAAGGAGTAAAATGTAAATGAATTTATCTTACTCTACAACAGCGATTGAGATGTTTTATGTTAAGCTTATCATTTGATTCGTAAAAATTGTATTACATTGTTTTAAGAAACTGAGGATGGACATAATAGCTGAGGAATATATTTTCTTTATCATAGCATTAAGGTCTATAACAACGGCAGAAGCTCAGCTGCTCATAGAACTTCCAACGGTAATAATCAGCAAACGCACCCCCCTTAAATTAAAACTCTCATCTCCATTGCAGAGATTATTAAAACGTGCTATTTTTTCGAGCGACCTGGATATCATATCCAAGAGGAGTCACAGAGGAGTCATCCAAGAGGAGTTATCCAAGAGGAGTCATCGTCTAGATCCATCGTCTGCTTTCCCTCTCTGTCTGTTCCTTTCTACCTTTGCATGTTTCGTGACAGACGCGCAATCACAAATCACTGGAGTGAGAGTAACATTTTTTCTGACAATTTTTTTCTATACTCCTCACGGCATTTCACGCAACCGTCAAGTCTTAAAATTTGCACCATGGGCGGTAAACACGTATGATCTGGCAGCGTAACGGAATGCTGCGAGGAATGGTTACGAGGTCAGGCCGAGCAAATTTCTAAAAGTAAGTTATTCTTGAACTCATACTGCTCTCAGACTAGTTTAATGACAATGATGCAAAGACACAGACTGTTTCGTAAAAAATCACTTGCAATATCTGTAAACACGCTAGTTTTCAACGGAGCGGCTATTTAACAAATATATTGAATAAGTCAGAAGGCAATACCAAATGAATAGTTAGATAAATCAGTCTAATTACACATAAACTCTGTTTTAATCTTAACTTATTAAAGCGCAATTAATTTATTAAAGTATACAGCATTGTTTACGGGTTTCTTTTATAAACAATAATATGGACTATATTTTCAAAGCCAAATATGAATCATTTTCATTATTTAGATTACTCGAACTACTTATCTTATCTTGAATGTTAATATCATAACGTTTTCAGCGGTGTAACATGCAATTTGCTGCAAGTGGGCCTTGTTGAACTCGAGAATATACTGTTCTCTTTTCGTCAGCTATGATCAGAAAAAAAGCTTTATGTTCTATACCTAGGATGTAAATTAAAAATTTTAGTAAACTCGCAATTAGAACAGAGTATTATTTAAAACATTATCGGTGGCGCCAAATGTTTCCGTTTATAACATATCTTGGCGCGTTGTTAGAATCACATTCAAAGTTTAGAGTAGTAGTTCGAATTATCCAAATAGACCAATTGATCAATCGTCGTATAAAATAAACCGAACATAAATTCAAGTTAAATATAAAAATTAAAATTTATAAAAATATAAAAGTTGGCAAATTTGAATCCTAGAACATAAAATATTAAAGATAGACTTTCGTCAATTCATTTGCAAACATGTTGACCAATGCAAAACCTCTACAGACTTTGACATGTAGATCAAAGTCAAAATACAAAACTGCTGACAAAAAAAAAAATAATCATGGGCTTACTACAAACAGCAAAGTGAATGGTCAGAAACTGGCAGCTGTAAACAGCTTAAAATACCAGAGATGAAGAGTTCAAACTTTATTTATTATCTGGAATTAGTCAGATCTCTGTAGCACTCACGAAACTCAGCACAATCTCGAAAGATATAAATATATCATTAAAAAAAACAGACGCACACCCTCATTAATAACAACAATATTCGTGTATGCGGATGAATCGTGGACCTAATCAGTAGAGACTGAGAAGAGCATACAGGCAGTTGAGATGAGGTGATTCTGTAAAATAGTTGATATTTTCTACAAAGACCATATTAGAAATAAGGAAGTAACTAAGCACATAAAGCAACTTTTTGTTTCTTATGGACATCTCTTGAGCATTGTAAAATGACGCAAATTAGAGTGGTAGGATCGTATATATAGATCAACAAGACTTGCTAAAATAATAATGCAGGAGACAGTAGCAAGTATGGAGGGCAGTGGAAGCGAACGTAATATAACATCAGAGTATTAAAGCCATGAGGCAGCAGCACAATCGCACAACACAGACGGGTGTAGAGGCGTTCCTAATACTTAGATAGATAGATTGATAGATAGATAGATAGATTAATTGATAGATTGACAGATGGTTGGATGGATATATATATATATATATATATATATATATAGAGAGAGAGAGAGAGAGAAAGAGAGATAGAGAGAAAGAGAGAGAGGGAGAAAAAAGAGAGAGAGTGAGAGAGATAGAGAGAGATAGAGATAGAGATAGATAGATACATTGTTGGATGGATTTATATATATATATATATATATATATATATATATATATATATATATATATATATATAGATGATTAGCGCTATCAAATAAAACAAGCAAGCAAACAATTGTGCTGCCTTTTGGCAAAGGACAGAATTGTATTGCTCTGATAATTCACTTAATCTTTTCTGTCCTCAATCAGACATATTTTTAGAAAAAAGGCTTCATTTTGTTTCATTTTAGAATGTTTTTTTTTTGACATCTGTATCTACCAATATAAAAAATCGACCCTGTGCCTAACGCTGTTGTCCGGAAAAAAAGCAAATTAATAAGAAGAGGCAAGTAAACATAAACACGTGTCGATGCAGTCTACGCGAATCTGAACTGTTTGACCTCCATGTTTCGGGCTTTATCAATTGATCAAGTTGTTTTCCTTTGAGAAGAGAAGAAATATGAACTATTTCCTATAGAATGGTGAATGGCAGAAGAATGAGGAACATGATCCTACATTTTACAGAGAGCGTGTAAATCACCTTGCAAATGTCACTGTCATAGGCACAAATAAAACGTTTAATAGAATTTCAGTGACGGCAGCGCGCGCTGTTTCCTTCTCCAGCTCTGGACGTTTCTGTTCGTGACATCTGTATAAGTCTGTGATATGACGAAAAACAAGAAGATGAGTAAGAAGAACGCTGTATCACACCTTGTCCGTTTTCGTCTTTTTCTCCCTCTAAGTTTCTAAGTTTCACCTCTACCCCCACCCTCTCCCTCTCTCTCTGTGACTCTTTTTTTCGTTATGTGATATTTTATTAACTAATATGAGTGAAGCGCCAATTGTATATGTACCAACATTTCTATCTGTTTTTCTGTCATCCCCCTTATGAACAAAAACTCGTTAATATATACTTCCTTCTCCTCTGTCTTTACTTTTCTCTCATAAACATCAACTATTTATATACAAGTGCGTTGGAATAACACTAGCTATCACTTGGAGTAAATGAATACTGCTTACATAAAGAGATAGAACACTCGACGAAGCAAAACATGTAAACATATAAGCATTATACATTCCTGTACCATTAATACCACAGGGTAACAGTTATTAATTACAGATGAAGTTGTCTGAGTTCGAAGGCCAACTCCAAGGACTCATACATTTTACGCACACTTAAAAACCGTGATGAAGCGAAATATATCTTTTCACGAATATTGTTAGAAAAACTGTTGAGTTATCATAAGATATAAATAAAATTAACAAAATTGTTGTGTCGTAACACAATAGTAAAAGAAGAAAATAAAATCGAGGTTGGTTTAACAAACGAAGTGTATTAACATCACAGGCACAAAGGTAGGAATACGGGTATAACTGATTAACGCTCAGCTAGGCAGTGGAGTACTGCCGCTCCTTCTCACTAGTGTAGGTATTACTGGCACTACATATATAGTGAGAACCGGAGTAATTTCCCTTATGTATATAAAGGCCGATGTACCAAAAATTAAATAGTAATTATCTGTTCCCGGACTCCGTATATGATCTCACGAAAAATCTCAGAGAAAAAAATCAATAAACATAAAAGCTGAAGAAACACCTTTAAGAGAGAAATTGTATGAAATATATATTTTTATAGCAGTGATATTAATAGAGGAGAAAGAATTAGAACGTAGGAGTATACACACAATGTTGGTGGGTAAAAATTTATATTTTAGTTTTGAAAAATTTATGAATCAAACAAACTGAGCTTATAAATAGTTTGGAATAAACAATGCCCCTATGAAAGAAAACGGATTCAAAATGTGCATGTATGTTAAGTGAAATGGTTGTCGGTCTATCAGCGTTTTATATTTATACTAGACTACCTGTGACTCTATGGGTCAGTATTTTATTTTAGTTATGGAATTAATATGTGAGCGTTACAACACCCGTTAGAAGGTCATTTGAGTTTTATAATTATAAAGATTTAAAGAAGTTAATATTCATTAATTCCACTGTTGAAATAAATACTAAGTTGGAAGCTGTGCATATCTCTCTCCTTCTCTCTCTCTCTCTCTCTCTCTATATATATATATATATATATATATATATATAGAGAGAGAGAGAGAGAGAGAAAGAGAAAGAGAGAGAGGGTGACCCCTTAAAAAAACAAAAACTAAATTGAGGACATCTAGAACATATGCTGTAGAACGTAGAAAATAAGGCCAAAGACTCTAGTGTTTTGATGTGATGTTTTGAATATGATAAACTAGTTATGACCAAATTTAATTCCATTCGGACAAAACACTAAGTAACAGGGTCCTAAGAGATTTGGGCATATATTTTTTTTGGTCACCCTGTATATATATATATATATATATATATATATATATATATATATATATATATATATATATATATATATATCAGGTCAGGTCGAACTCTCTCTCTCTCTCTCTCTGTCTCTCTCTCACTGAAGGGATGTTGCGAGTGTGTCTGTGCTGTATCGTTATTTTCATAGAAAGTGTTCGACTGAGCTTCAGTCTATGGTTCCCCCTCGACAAACTTTCACAAGAAACACTCGTCTAGCTGAAAACAGTATCATTAATTGCCCCAGTCGTCGTCTGTGCCTAAACCTAAACGTAGATTCCATGAACAAAGCTTCTTTCTTAGAACTGCAGGATTGTGGAATTGTTTTCTGTTTTCCTGTTTTCCAGCTGACTACAATATTGTTGTCTTCAAGTCTAACGAAAACAAGTTCTTGATGAGCCGTTCCGCTTGTTAACACATTTACCGAATTTCCATTAATAACGATTATTATATTGTCCAATTTCTACTGTACACACTTTAATCCTTATCCTCGACTGCCTCTTGGCCTTGATAAGTGGTGATGCCTATGTAAAAAACAAACAAAAAACTTATCCCAACTATGGCAATGTCTGCACTCATTTCAGATACATAACCCCTTTACTCTTCACTTCAACTTTATTTGATCTCGATGATAATGTATGCTTCTTTCATTCTTTCTATCTCCCCTATTACTCTTCTGTTCCCTTTTTCTCTTTATATTTCTCTTATTTTGTTAATATCTTCTCGAAAACCTTTAAATCGTATTTTTCCCTTTTCTCATTTTGACCTTTGCTGCCTGACGATGCAGACAATAAACTTTCTATTCACGGAAACACTTGTAATGGATTAAGTCAGCACCCTATATATATATATATATATATATATATATATATATATATATATATATATATATATATATATATATATATGTGTGTGTGTGTGTGTGTCTCTGTATGTGTCTGTTGCGCCATGGAGTTTCCAAATTAAAAGAATAATAATGCGAGTATTTTGTCTTTGCATAAATTATAAAATAGAGGCTTTCTTTCAAGAATTTCGTCAACCATTGATAATTATGTAGAGATGTATAAAATGTACGCACTACTCTTTTCAGAAATGTAATCTTCTTCCTCAAACGACAGAGCTATTACTAAATTGTATTAGAAATATATTTCATGCGATAATTCAAGATTTTCTTCGAGATTCTACTTCTTAAAAGATTTATCTACAATTATATTACTTAGAAATTTTGCCACGTTGCTATTATTAAATAAAACTTTTTCTAATTTAATGAAACAAGCTGGAGAAGTTAATGATATTTTGTCACGATTGAGATCGGTGGATCAGAGGTTCTGTTATAGAATTGATCAAGAGAGAGAGAGAGAGAGAGAGAGAGGAAGTGTGACTTATAGTGTAGACACGTTGACCGGAAGTCAAGATCAGCTGATCGGATTGCGTGTAAATTCAGGTTAGCTGATCGGATTGCGTGTGAATTCAGGTTAGCTGAATCGAAGAGATTTGATTGGGACTTGGAAGAGAGCGGACGTCTTCGCCGTTGTCTCCTTCCCTTCTTTGGGATGGGGCGAATGCTAACGTGGTAGAAATAAGACCTAGAAGAAGAAACCACACAGGCCAAATTCACTTTCGATTATTCTGCGATCGATCTGGAAGGTGAATAAAAAACTATAGAACCAATTTCTTGTATTGGAGTGAAATAAACCTTTGTCCTCAAAAACAGGTACCAGTCTCCTTCACATACGAAATGTTCCAGATGAACTAACGAGACGCAGAAGGTATATTGAAAATGCATGCCACACACACAACGACATTAATTCTGATAAGATTATCAAACACGCAATCCTTTATGATACGACAACGTAGCAAACACTCAATTTGGTGCTCATATAGTAGAATGTACCCTATCTCTAGATGAAACACTAAGAATCTTCCTAAGACGAACAACAACAACAATACAGAATATACGTCATCTTCATACCACCAGTATATAACAGTTCTACAGAAAAATACATGTTTAAAATATTAAAATAGTTTACTCTCCATATAGCCGAGTATTTTTCTACTAGGATCTATATGAAATTGTCCATTGTTTCATATATGTATATATGATTATGTATGTATTATGTATATGTGTATGTATATATGTACGTATGCGCGTGCTTATATACCTATACGCACATCGTTTTATGTATGTATGCATATAGTGTGTACGCCTATACGCATGTATTTATTAATGTGGTTATCGTTTCTAAGCGTCTCAACTAATCAATGGAGCCATACCTGTACAATACGTATCCTGTAGGCTGTTGAATCAGAGTGATAGTCGCCATTTTTTTACTAGCACATTAGAACCCCGGACTGGCCTTAAAACTAATACACATGTATATAATCAAATGACATTATAAATTACACCGTAAGGACTGGCAAAGAGCGTGATCAGGGGCCGGAAAGAAATCATATTCCACATCGCAACCTGAAAAACTATATGTTAGGACCACCGCATCCCGGGGGTCTATAGTAATAATATTGCCAATGGAGAAAATATTACCACTTATAGGATCACCATGATTGCAGTACATTAGCCCAGTAGAACTGTAGCATAGTAGATTTTTGTCTGTGATAATAGTATAAATCAACAAGTCCTATGGACACTCCACGAAATGAGAAATATGTTTAATCAATAAATATGTTCTGACGGAGCAGATATTTTTCTGGATAGTCCAAAAAATTAGTTTATTGAATAGAAAAATACGAGTAAACATTAGTTAAATATAGAATTGCAGCAAATGAAATAATAATTTATTCTATTTGGTCTAGTTCAATAGTTAAGTAGTAATATATAAACAGATAGTAATATTGTGCTACGTAGTCCAATCCAAATAAAAATAATAAAATAATATGTAGAGCAACAATTTTTACTTACTTCCGTCTTTTCAGGGCCTTTTAAAATACAATGTTTTAGTCTACGTTGTTGTTTTTTTATGTAAGGTTTCGCTGAGTTCTTCCCTTCGGTTAAGAACCGCTGTACGTAAAAATTGCCCCCGATTTCTTTTTTTCACCCCATAACAACAATGATTAAATATTATCTATATATTAATTTGCTTGTACGTACGGTGTCACGTCATCATCATCGCAAACATTAATTAATGAAACGCGTCATCATCATCGCAAACATTAATTAATGTGAATTATCTCCCTTTATTGTTAAATCTTTATCAGTTTAAATATAGTATAGTATTTTACTTACATTTTTAACGATGTCTTCTGGAACGCTTACGTTTTTTTATTCAATAATAAATATATTTTTTACATTTAACGCTACAAGTTCGTTTTTTTTTTATTGTGCCATTTTATCTTTTTTATTATTTTTATTTACTTTTGAGTGAGCCTTACATAAAAAAAAATATGTTTAGAAATAAATGTTACAAAAGTCAAGAATAAATCACCAGTCACCATTGGCAAATACAGTGAGTAGAGTAACACAGAGTCAAAACATATTTTACGTCTTGTTCTGTGTTGTTTTTGTTTTACGGCATATCAATCCTTGTTCGTATTATTTAATGCTGAATCGAGTAATTTTGTAACATTTATACAGCTTCACGTTGTTTACATAGTTATTACTTATGTTTTGTTCGTTTTATTTTGCTTCTTTTACAGGCAGTCATCTTCTAATGCCCACCGAAGGGCATACATATTTAAATACTATAAAAAATGAACACAACAATTTTTTTTAAATATTTGTTTCATTACTTACGATTAAATTTATTTAAATAGATATTTGAGTTTGTATTACTGTACACATAGATTCGAAAAAGTTGTCAAAAAACAAATATATAACAAATAAATGTTATCAAAGGCAAGATAAGTTACTTTTCTACCTAACTGGATATATTTTTCGTGTTTTTATTCAATGTAACATGTTTATTCAGCTCGAAAACATACAGTGTTTACCGATGTATTGGAACATTCAAGATGGAGTCTGATTCTCTCTTTAACACGGTAAGTTTGGGAAAAGATGTTATAAATAAAAAAACGGATAAAATACTGTTAAAACTCGCTCAATACATGTTACTGTGACATAGGTTGACATATATTCGACGGGTTTTTAATAGTATTTTGCATAGTTTTTTATTTATAACACCTTTTTCCAAACTTACGGTGTTAAAGAGGGTGTGAGACGCCATCTTGAATTTTCGAATACATCGGTAAACACTTATGTTTTTCGAGCTGAATAAACATGTTACATTGAATAAAAACACAAAAAATGTATCCAGTTTGGTAGAAAAGTAACTTATCTTGCCTTTGATAACATTTATTTGTTATATATTTGTTTTTGACAACTTTTTCAATCTATGTGTACAGTAATACAAACCCAAATATTTATTTTCTATTTAAAGATTTTCAGTATATTTTATTTAACTAAAGACGTTTTCCATTATTTTTATTACATTGTTAGGTGAAGTTTCAGAATAGTTAAAACCATATTAAACCATATTAAGAATGGCTTTCAGCATTATTCTTACAATAGCGGTATCAAAGATTTTTTTTCCATTATTTTAAAACAAATTATTAAAAAAAGATACAAGACCATTAATTTTTTTTCCATTAAATCGCTATTTAGGTGAAGGTCCAAAATAGGAATTTAGGAAAACTGGTCCCTTATTGAATAAATATCGATTGAAAACACATTTTATGATCGTTCTTGAAGGAGATATTGTTTCTTAAAATAGACTATAGCCCCTCATAATATTTTTTACAAATGTTTTTACTTGTTTAAGGTTGTTTTTTTTGTTTTTTTTTTAAATAAAATCGCTTTTCTAAGTGTCCGTTTTCTATCTAACTGGCTAAGTTCTTAGTGGTTTCACTTATTTTAAAGCGTTTACTATGTTTATAAACGAGACCGCATATTTTTTTATATTAATATAAAAAGAATTTACTTATTTACTGTTGTTTATAAAAGGGTAACATCGATTTTTCTACCTCGCCGACTGTTGTTTGTTGTTTAATTTATTTGGAATCGTTTATTCGGTAAAGAAAAAAAACCCACAGAAAACAAACTAAAAACATGTCGAGGGTTACGTGAGATCGAGAAATAATGTCCGGTATATCACATCTTCTTGGTAATCGCTAAACAATAGAAAATTAAAAAAATTACTGAGGGAGATTTGGTTTTAAAAAGAAAATAATAAATTTTAATATTTTTTTAAATATAATTTAGTGGGGGGGTAAAAGCTATATCTCCCTCCGAAAAACAACCAACAAAAAATGAAATTAAAAAGATTCTTGAGAAACGATAACGGAGTTTTCAATAAAATTGATTAATAAATTTATTTAGTGATTACTTTTTCTCTTAATGATTGATTTTAGAATTTTGAAGTAAAAATTTAAAAAATTAAAAATGAGTTAACGAGAGATTGTTAGCACATGGCATCTCTCGCGCCAAAAAATATTTCACTTTTAATTTATTAGTTAATTTTTGCAAAATTTGACAGGATGACAATAAATGTTGATACTTGATAAAATTATAATTTTAAATTACGTATGAGTGTATTTGGTATGAGAGAAAACAAAAACATAACAAAAAAATACAAAAAAACTATCATAATTAAAATTCAAAACAAAAAGTAACGAAGAATCGAATCACTCCGTTTTTTAATTTTTTGGTTTTGCTTTTTATTATTGTTTTTATGACTCCAAAAAACATCGTTAAAATAAGAACAAAACAAAAAAAATTGTAATTAACTTTGTATGAAAATAATAAACGCTTTAAAATAAGTGAAACCACTAAGAACTTAGCCAGTTAGGTAGAAAACGGACACTTAGAAAATCGATTTTATTTTAAAAAAAAAAACATTAAACAAGTAAAAATATGTTTTTTTAATATTATGGGGGTGCTATAGTCTATTTTAAAAAAACAATATCTCCTTCAAGAATGATCATAAAATGTGTTTTCAATTGATATTTATTCAATAAGGGACCAGTTTTCCTACCTAGCGAAAGGGGACGAGTTTTCCGGGGTCGAGTTTTCTGGGGTCAAGTTTTCCGGGGCCGAGTTTTCCGGGGTCGAGTTTTCCCGAGACGAGTTTTCCCGGGACGAGTTTTCCGGGCACCCCAAAATAGTTAACCCTTCTCCCCATAACCGTTTTTTTTTATGCAGTAAAATACTTTGTTTCAATAATTATGGTTTAAATAAATATTTATTCCTTATTAAAAGATTTACAGAATATTTTATTTAACTGAAGAAATATTTATTGTTCATACATATATTTTCCCTTATTTTTTTACATTGTTAAGTGTAGTTTTAGAATATTTAACCCCCCTCCCCATATTAAGAATGGCTTTCAGCATGATTCTTACAATAGTGCTATCAAAGTTTATTGAGAGCTGCTCAATATTCTGGCTTAATGGATCATTAAGCAAGGAATGAAGATGGTTATTCTGGTGTACCAGTTATTCTACCATCTACATTTACAGGAAGTCCTAGGAATCTACAACAGCTTTATCAAGATGTGATGGCAATTTTCTGTGACCTATTCATTACTCACACGTGTAATCCAAAATGTCCTGAAATATCAAACAACTTGGGGTCATCAGAACTTTCACAAAATCACTGTCAACAATGTCACACAGTTTTTTAAAATTCACAGTCTAACTCCCCAGAACCTGCTGACTGACCACTATTCTCACTCCAATCAGCTGATCGACGTCCCTGTCACCGCCTCAATCATCACCAGCACTTCCTGACAATATCAACAGCATCAGTTACGATCGCATTGATCTTCAATAAAAGTTTAAACTAAAGTTCTTTGTTTGTTCTACTTGCTTCCATACATTAATTTTTGTAATATAACAATAAGGAATTTCTTACTGATGTGTTTTAAAAGATTTTAACTACCGTGGAATTTCCACGGGTCCTGCTAGTTATACATTAATTTGAAAACAATTGCTACATCAAAAGGAAGTCATTCTGATAATCCCAGACTTTTAGCTTGGCCTTTTTTTATGCAGTTTTACTTTCAAAAATTTAATTGGAATTTTACTAAGGGTAAGTTATGGACTGACTAAGGAAATACGAGCGAAATACTATATATTGTATAATGTCGCTTTTTGGGGAAGAATTTCGTAGACAAACTCGTTCGGCTTCTGTACGGTCAGATGAGCACTATGCGGGCTTGTGTTGTTATGGAGGATAATTGGTCCCTTCATATTGACCAATCTCGGCAACATACGTTGGGTTTTCTGGTGCATTTCGTCAATTTGTGGGCAGTAATTTTTCGCCATAATCGGTTTGCTCGGATTCAAGAAGTTGTGATGGATGAGACTGGCCAGCAAACAGTTACAATACGCTTTTTTGGTGTAATTTCGGCTTCGGGACGTGTTGTCTAGCTTTTCCCGCATCTAACGACTGTGCCGGACGTTACCAGTTTTGGTAGCGGACTCACTTTTCATCACACGTCACAATTCGCTCTTTTCTTGGGCAGTAGGTGCATAAAAGACACCTCAAACAACGATTTTTTTAAATTATCGTTCAATATATGCGGCACCCATCTACCATCCTTTTTAACTTCCCTATTTTGTTTAAATTGCGAATGACAGTTGAGTTGTGGATATCGAGTTCATAAGCAACTTCTCGTGTAGTTTTGCGAGGATCGACTTCAATTAAGGCTTTATCAAACGCAGCAGGTCGACAGCAACCATCTTCATTTTCGAGACTCGTCAATATTGCGAAATTGCTTGAACCATCGACGTGTAGCACGTTCGTTATTGGTTCCTGGGTAAAACGTAGCATTGATACCAAGAGCTGTCACGGTAGCTTTCCGGGCTATTTTGTAACTGTAACAATAAAATAGTGCTGATTTAAGTTTTATCCTGCTGTCGAAAAATATTCGCAGAGATTGAGAACGATAGAGCGAAAACCGCGCTTCAAAATTATATATATATATATATATATATATATATATATATATATATATATATATATATATATATATATATATATATATATATATATATATATCAATGAATTAATTCGCAAATCATATATAAATGTAACATATGTGAGAAAACGATATTGTTTTGCACCAGCCGAATAGATTATATTACTGTTACGGATACTACACTTACTAGAACTACTAATACTATACCAGCAAAAAATCGTATAGCACTACTAATACTTTTAATAAACATTATTTTTTAAATGTATTACATTGAACTGCGTCAAAGTTCATGGAGAACGGCGTTCGAATACCGAATTTAGATGTAGTTTTTTTTCTTTTATTATCATTCCTTATAGATACATCCATCTCTGATGAGTTGTTTAGTAGGATTGTCACCATTTAAGAAAGCATGTGTGAGACGAATTTCACCACTAATAAAATTTAATAAATGTGATATATATATATATATATATATATATATATATATATATATATATATATATATATATATATATATATATATAACGAAGGAATTGGCACATGTGCCAATGACTAAGCCATGGTGCAAGTGTGATATCACAACGGGATCGGAGAAAGAGAAATAATGAAAAATACAAAGATAAAAAGCACGTGGCGGAGAGAAAAAGACTTTTAAGCACATCTCGAAAAGTCAGGATTTTTGTTCGTTGAAGTTGATTGAAACATTTCTCATACAATGAAGATATTTTGAATAAATATATTAAAAGTATTTATTATATTAATTTTATAATAGAACACTACGACAGGAAAAAACCTCCTAAAGCTCCCATAAAATATAAAAATAGGAGTAAAATAGAAAATAATTTATCAAAACTAATAAATAATGGTGATAGCGGTGATTTAAGTCACTGTAACACAGGCACCTATACACGGTTGATAGCAGACCCCAAGGAAAGGAAAGAGAAAGAGATAAATAAGAAGAAACAACGAAAGAAGGATAACAGAAAAGAAGTCACTTATAAAAATGTTAAATTTTAAGTGTATAGTTTGATGCGAGCTGAAAACGGAGGAGGGCGCATCAGTTCACTCGCGTTGAATCAACACGAACACCGACAATACGTACATATACATGAAAACGTGTCATTAAGATATGTAATTTTTTTCACGATTTTTAATCTTCAGATACATATAATTACAGCAATCCTCCTCTACGCTTTTTTGATGCAGCAAAATAAAAGTGATCACCGGTAATATAGAAGTGTTATTATTGTAATTGCAGTAAATCAAATCAAAATGTTCAATCTAAAATAAATTTAATATGAGAAATTCAAGTTAACTAGAATATATTAATAGCAGAGGTATTATTCAGATAACATTATAATGTAATACGTCAAAAGGAAAATGGAAATAAACCACAATATTTCCGTATATCTAAGTTCATAATTATAAAAATAATTGTCATAAATTTAACGGAAAATATATTCTACGGTATATCAATATTAATGTGATTCAGTATTAAAACGAATTAGAAAGTTAATCAAGTAATGAAAATGTTTTTATTTAAATAATTGCATCTAACTTAATTTAAATAAATTAAAATGATTCAGTAAGCGTTCATAGTAATAAAAAAGCGAGAGGGTAGGTGCAGATTATTTTCACTACAATACTGCATTCATTTTGTAGAAACTGGATACCGTTTAATAATAAGGTTTACGGCATTGCATCTAAACAACTGCGGAGAACTTGACTCTAATTATACGCATTATAATGACTAGTATATCACAGGGAAATTTTTTAAATAAAAGAAAAGAGAAAGCGTATAGACAGTCAAGATATTTGTCGAATTGCAGTAACGTGTTCGTAAGTAATCAGCATTTTACTTAGGTAGTACTTTCGTGAAAAGACAAGTTAAAATTACAGCAGTCAGTTATAAGAGTTATTACAATAAAAATGTCAAAGAGAGGAGGGGAGCTAAGCGAAAGTTTCATTTGTAAATGCAAATTTTGAAACATTATAGAGTTCGGGAGGAGAGATGAAAGTTTTTTTTTTTAATTGTACATAAGATTTAGAACATGTATACGGATAACTTTATTATGCAGTTTTTTTACAAAATCACCTTAGGCGCAAAATAATTTAGCTATAGGATTTTTAGACTGTGTGTATTAGATTTTTTTATATGTTTGCAATGCGACATACGTTCATTTTTTGTATTCATTGTACTTTTATTTTCAACCGATTTAATTATGTTTACAGCTTCCGAAATGCAAAGGTTTCAGAGTTTGGAGCCGATGGGGTTACTGTTTGGGTTTTTCTTTTTAGTATAAACGATTTTATTGAGAAAGAAACGTTCCTTAGTGTAAGTTTGTTGATTAAGATTATTACAGATATACTCTATATTTTCATTTTTAAGTGGATGTATGCTGTCGGGATAATACCTTTATACCTGTAATACCTTTATTAATGTAGATTTGGAACCGAAGTATGTTTGCGATTTAAAATGCGTCTGAGTCCTACCGCTATGTCGTAAAACTTAGGTGATTTTATTAGAGTCTGAAATTAGATGGTTAATAGACGGGGTGATTCATAGAGATGTCTATTATTAGGATTATTGGGTAATTATTATTGCTGGTTGAAGAATCTGATTGCTTTCCTGAAATTAGATAATTAATATTATAATGATTAGGAAGTATCTCATATAAGTTAAAAGTTTGATTTAATAGAGAAATATCTCTTGGTTGCTACGTTACTGTACAAAAATATATAACATGTTTATGGATACAGTAAGCTACAAATTAGGTAAAGTGAAGTAGGATATGTTCGCCGATGTTTTTAATTTATGATTGTACAATACTTTTGTATATATTGAAAAGATTTTTCAACGATATTAGAAAAACTTTGGTATGTTAGTTTTAGTTTCAAAGTTTTAGTATTAAGCATGCACTTCTTTGGTATGTTAGTTTTAGTATTAAACATGCATTCTGTTGTCCGCATGCGGCTAACTGTACTTGATTGGTACTGATTAGTTTTAAATTTGAAATTGCATGAGAAAAATATCTAATAGTAGATTTATTTCATATCATATTATAGGTCCGAATATTATTTATTTTGGTAATATAAACAGATATTACAGAATGATAGAGATATCCGGTATTTGATTTTTTCGAATGCTATTTAATGATGAATATTGAGGTGGAATTAAAGTTATGATGTGCGAGTTTTTATGTTTTCATTAAATTTTTAACAGATTTGTTGAAAGTCCAAATAATTCTGTTTACTGTCTTTCAATCAGAGAATACTCTGGCCGAACAACAGCTACTGGGCGCCATAATGTGTAACGTACCAGCCGAAACAAAAAAAAAAGACCGCTCGGTCAATTAAAAGTTATCTAACAAAATCGGAAAAGAGAACTCTCTCGTGTTCAATCGCGCCTGTTTACAAATATGTCCACACATTTACAAGACAATTTTTTGGAATGAAATTTAAATTAGAAATTTGAAAACATTACATTGTGAGGAATAATGATAAAATTAATTTGTTTACTGTTATTGTTGTTGTAAGTCCGATATATTTCGCTAAAATAGCTTCATCAGGGAAGGAAGTCTGGTACGTAATTTTGTTCGTCTTCATTTTGGTGTTCAGAGGGAGGCAATGCCTCGAAGTAGAGGAGAAGAGAAATGCACGTCTTATTCCGTTGGTTCAGTTCTAGTTTTGAGCGGGAAATTTAAATAAAAAAACGTGGTCACACACTTTAGAAAACACTTATTTTGAATTCAGAGTTCATGCCGAAGAAGGAGGTGGCCATTGAGAGAAGAGTACAAAGTCGCAGCACTCCTGAAGCTGGTGCCGAGTCAACGGGCCACACCCTGGGTCTGCCAGCTGCAACCCAGTTGCACCAGGGGATCACCACACTTTTCAACATAAACATGCACACGTTGCTGTTGACTTTCAAGCCGACTTCGAAGATGTGAGATGGTTGATGTGACCCTCCTTTAAAACCAAACCAAAGATCATGACCTTGACTATAACCTTTGTTGAGCTGTGCCCTCAATCGTTGAACGTCTGGATTTGAATTTTCAGGGTGCTGGCAACGGTTCTGTTTTCATAACCTGGATCGGTAGAAAGCATGTCGTTCAGTGGCACATCTCCGATCTCTTTCGCTGGACATTGTGTAACTTTCATAAATAATAGAAGGCACCTATCGCTTTTGGGATTTTATACTACTGGCCAACTACTAGATGGTCTGCAATAAAATAAAAACGGTTTTCATCAAATGGAAATGGAAACATGCCGTCTTTTCTAGGGCGACAATTTTATTCTTCCGCCCCATACTCATTATATGAGATTGCACCGGATCTTTCATAAAGCATTGCTGGGATATAAAATGCAATTCAATTAGGTATAAAACGTAAATAAAACATCAACAATCGTTGGCATGAGCTAGACTGGAAGTCGCTCTTCAAGCGGCGTTTTTGTCTAGTTTAAAAAAAAAATTAAATAAAAAAAAAAAACACGAAAGAAATTCGCGTTCACTTGTTAAGGCGTCATTAATCGCAAAAGATATTTGAAGAAAGCGTCATCTCCATCGACTATCTCAGGCAGTCATTGCTAAATTGTCTCATAGGCTAAAGGAGACATGAACAAGGGTGGGGCTCATATCTATATATTCGACGACCGAAAATGCTCATGCCATTGCTAATGAACTATTGACGGTTGGAAACGAAAAATAACCTTAAGAAGGATTCTTTCCTAATAGGGCGAAGCACAACAAGTGTAGCGACTTCTCAGCGACGATATCATAGATAAGTCACGATAGTTGGAGAAGTAGATGTGTCCCGCACACTATCGTCATGACGACCACGTGATTACATGGAAAATAATCAATTTCCATGAAAACACAGCAACCTTCTTTACATTCTCTTCTCTCATATTTTCGCGACTGTTCTTTCAGGTATTCCCGATCTCCGCCCCTTTATTTCGCGCTCCTCTCTCCTTTACTCTTTCTTTCTCGTGCCTTTGCGATATAATTTCAAGAAATGTACAACGATTTTTCTTACCAGTTTCTTTTACATATTTGTCTGCATGTATCCCTTTAATTTAATTGCACTTCTGGCTATGTATGCCTGTCTTTGATATTGTCTTTCTCTATACTGATAATCCCTCACACAATAAAAAGACCAATATATATATATATATATATATATATATATATATATATATATACATTTGTTTACTGTTTTGAGGGGAAAGAATTCCAACAAAGTGCTCGATTACAAAGAAAAACTTTTTCGATATAAGAGCTTAATATTTATTTATTTAATAGTACAGAAGTTCAGAAAAAAAAAACATTGCTACCATCGGTTTTAATCCCAACATAAAGGGTATTAGTTAATGGTAAAACGTGAGCTAGGCTAAATAGTAGCTGACATGGCTAAATAGCAGCTGAGAAACAACATGGCTGACGAGAGCCTAACATCATTTACGTTTTACGATTACCTGGTCCCCTTTATGATGGGATTGAAACCGACGGTACTAGTGCTTTTTTCTGAACTTCATTACTATATATATATATATATATATATATATATATATATATATATATATATATATATATATATATATATATATATATATTGGGGAGGAGGAAATTCTTCAGGGAATTTTAATTTAGATTTCAAATGATGTATTTAAAAATAAGTTTTCGTTGTGATACCTTTACGCTATATATCATTTAAAAGAGCGTGTTACGCCCTTTCTAATCGTTTATATTATAATCGTTTTAGACAATTATGTCTTTTTTTCAGAGCGCTGAATAGAAAATGGAAAAAAGAAAATTTGCTAAATTTTATTATTTAGATTAAAGCTAAGCTAAATAGCAACTGAAATAGCTCGCAATATGAACGAAGCATTTGGTCTGAGAACCACTATTGAACGCAGAGCAAAATGGCGGTTTAAGAAAGAATCTTGAAGATGGTAAGCGTAGTTGTCGGCCATTGGATATTGACAACGATCACTGAAGAGGCATAGTCGAAGCCAATACACGCACAACTGAAATTGCTTTCAAATTAGACGTAACGTATACGACGATTTCCACCCACTAGACAGAGATTGAAAAGACAATGAACTTGATAGATGGGTGCCTCAGGAATTCAACTAAAACCAAAAGAAACATCGTTATGAAGTATCATCTTCCTTTCTTTTACGCAAAAGGGGTGAACCGTTTCTCGATCTGGTTGTGACTTATGATGAAATATGAGTCTTTTCCGACAAGCGGTGACACCTAGCAAAGTTGTTAGACGCCGACGAAATTACAGGACACTATCCGAAGCCAGAGTTGCGCCAAACAATGCCATGTTGACTGTCTTGTGATCTGCGTCCAGTCTCATCCATTTCAGTTTTTGAATGCAGGCGAAACAATTACGGCAAATTACTGTCAACAAATCGATAAAATGCATCAGAAACTTCGACAATAACTCAGCATTCGTCAGCAGAAAATACTCAATTCTTTCTCGACGACAATGCCTGACCGCACTTTGCTATACCTATCGGGCAGATGTTGAACAAATTGGGCTAAGAAACTCTGCTTCATCATCTATACCTTCCCGACCTCCCACTTATTGACTACAGCGTGTTCAAGCAATTCGACAACTGCGTGATAAATTGGTTAAAATCTAAGCAGTATCAAAAACGCCTTTACCGACTTCATTACCACCAGTACGTAAATGTTTACGTTACTGACATGATTCACTTGTTTTAGGTAAAGGAAAATGTGTTGATTCGTACTTATATCGGTCAATAAATTTTTGATTGAGCCAATATATCTATATTTGAACAAAAGTTTATATCCTCAAGAACTTGTTTTTCAACCTATATATATATATATATATATATATATATATATATATATATGTATATATATATATATATTTACTTGGTTAGTGCAAAAACAATATCGTTTTGTAACATATGTTACTTTTATATATGATTTCTAAATTAATTCACTGATATATCTTGCTATTTTATATATCATTTTGAAGCGCGTTTTATTACTCTATCAAACCTTGTTATTCAGTACAGTTCTTGATCTCTTCATCTATTTATTTACAGGATTTTCGACAGCATGGTCAAAATTCAAATCGGCACGGTTTTCTTACCTCAGTTAAAACTAGGCCAAAAAAGCTACTGAGGCAGTTCGTGATATCAATGATGTGTTTAGTCCAAAAACCAAGAACGAACATGTAGTACAACGATAGTTCAAGAAGTTTCGCAATAGTGACGGGAGGCTCGAAGATCAAGACTGTCATGGCTGGACGACTGCGATTAATAACAAACATTTGAAAGCCTAAGTTGAAACCGATCATTGCAAAACCAAATGAGATGTTTATGTTTAACTCGATCTCGACTTCTCAACAGTCGTCCGTCATTTTAAGAAAATAGGGAAGTAAAAAAGAAGTTTGATAAATGGGTGCCGTATGAATTGAGCGATACTGAAAAAAACATCCTCGTTGTGAGGGGTCTTCTACACTTCTTTTGTGCAACAAAAACGACCCATTTCTCGAGCGGATTGTGACATGTGATGAGAAGTGAATCCTTTATGACAACCGGCAAGGTTCGGCACAGTTGCTGGATGCTGGAGAACTACACAACAATTCTTGAAGCCGGAATTGTACAAAAAAATAAGGGTCTGGTGACTTTTTGGTTGTCTGTGACTGGTTTCGTCTATCACAGCTTCTTGAACCGGAACGAAACTATAGCGGCGGAGAAGTACTACCAACAAATAATTGAAATGCATCATAAGAAGAGTGGTCAATATGGAGGGACCAATTTTCTTTCATGACAACGCGCGCCCGCATTTTGATCAAGTAAACCTGCAGTGGGTGAAAAAATTGAGTTCGGAGACTCTGCATCATCCGCCATATTAGCGGGCCTCTCGCCAACTTATCACTTTTTCAAGCATCTTATCAGCTTCCTGCAGAACTTCCGATTTCTATGCTTATGTGATAAAAAAAACATGCTTCTAATTGGCACAATATGTCGATTCCAATGGTGCTTATTTAGATTAATAAAGTTTAGTCTGGAAGTTTGAAGTTGAACGTAAGAAAACGACACTTTTTTGCACCAACCTAATATATATATATATATATATATATAAATATATAAATATATATATATGTGTGTGTGTGTGTGTGTGTTTGTGTGTGTGTGTGTGTGTGTGTGCGTGTGTATTGTTACGACGTATCCCAGTCCTACTGGGAACGGTAGAGATGGGTGACGTAACAAAATATATTTAAAAAAATAAAGTTTCCCAGGTTCCTTGATAATGCGCTGTTATGGGAATGGGACAACCGTCCCGAAGACAACAATAAAATGAAATGTACTGGACAACGAAATCACATAAGAAATAACGAGAACAAATATCATCGAAAAATTAACAAACTTTTATTTATATAAAAAAATAAAATAAAATTCAATTCAAGAAAAGAAAATGAAATATGCCTAACTAAATGAAATGATTTAATGATTCAAATTCTACCGAGAGAAAAATATATCAACAGTCAATGTTCACATAAAACAAGAAATCTTCTGCTCAATTAGATACAGGTTATAGGATAAGATAGAGATGTTGGAGAAATGAAAGTTTTGATTGAAAAAAACTCACTTAATGTCCTTTGAAATGCGACCTTTCTTTCGTCTCCTTTTTTTATATATATTTCTTTCATGTAAATTGTTTATGTTTGATTACGCGCGCGCAGGTTAATTTTCATATTTTTGTCCTTCGGATGATTTATGTTTCATTACGCGCGTGCGTGTTAATTGCTCCAAATATTCGTTTTCGAAGTTCATCGAAGCCCTTGATTTATAGTAAAAGTTTCACTGCTCCATGGTTCCTTCCTTCGCTGGGTTCATTCTTTTATTCAGTCAATATTTTAACTTTGACCGGTGATCATCGGATGATGCCGTTGATATTTACCTCCGCGACGCCGCTACCACGTCGTCGCCGGCTTAGCAAACCCGACCTACGCGGACTTACGTCGTATCGCCTTGAAGCGCGAAGCTCCACTGCCTGCTGACAACTTTTTTCAGGCCCCTCTCTCTATATATACGATCTATCTCTCTCTTTCTCTACACAGTTTCTCTTTATATATACGTTTTATTTCTTTCTATCTTTCTTTTTTCTTTCCTTTTCCACTCTTCGTTCACAGTATCTCTATCTTTCCCTTCTCCTCCTGTTTGCAGGCCTCCTCCTCCCCTTTTTCTTCTGTTTTGTTTACAAAATATGATTGAGCAGACGTTAATTGAATCTTTTTGGCGCGAAAAATGATACAGTGAATAAAATATACTGAAAATATATCTCCTCTCGGCTAGAAATCAATAAAATAATTAATTATACATTTTAATAAATGTATCACCATATATATATATATATATATATATATATATATATATATATACAGGGGCCCAACAATATTTGCAGACATTATAGTATTCGACTTTCCGAGTACCATAGATTGGCGAAATTCCTTCAATAGAATATCGTAAACATATGAAGACAATACCTGTAATAGAAATGGAAGAAAATCGATTAGGTAAGGGAAAATATAAAATTTTCATCATTTTTTACAAAACCCACGCGACATTATTTTTCGGACATCGTTGAAAAACTATTAATAGTCTGTAATATCACCTTTCTTCTCAATAACTTTTATCAATCTCTCTTCATAATGATCAAACATATGCACAATAACATTTCTACGTGTTTCTATTAGTTGTTTTATGGCATCTCGTATTCTTTACCATAGTTGAGCCTCTTTCGTTATTTCAGGTTCATCATAGACAAGTTGCGCAGGCATTTCCCAAAAATGTTCAATTAAATTTAGATAGAGGCTTGTTGCAGACCATTCCAAAGTCTTCATATTCACTTTAGCCATCCATTCTGATGTGATTTTTTACACATGGGTGCAGGAATTGTCTTGCTGTAGAACGAAATCATTCCCCATCTCTCTTCTTATCTTTGGTAGGGTTTTCTCATCCAGGAACTGTTTGTAGCTTTCGCTGTTCCGTGGTATTTTTAGCCACTCCAACCATATTTTTCTATTAGCAAATACCCTACCCCAAAACCATAACTCCTCCTCCAATCTGTCGTTTGTTCAGTACAACAGGCTCACCCCTTCTCGACTCAGTACACCATCCATCAGACCCATCAAACTTGAAACGCTTCTCATCAGTAAATATAACCTTCTTAAAGTCAACATGTTGTTAACCACCTTTGAGCATTTTCTGTCTTGCTCCTTTGTGTTTCTTTGTTAGTGAATTTTTTTCTTAGCTTTTGCATACTTCAATCCAATCCTATGCAGCGTTCTTTGTACTGTACGAACGTTTGCATCCAATTCACATTTCTCCTTCTCATTTCTTCTGTAACTGTTTCTCCAGATGTCCAAAGCCGTGTTACAGTCCTTTTCATTCTCCCTTCAGTCGTCTTGCTAATTGATCTTTTCAGTCCTCTCTTCTTTTTTTCCGATCGGAGTTTGTCTTCAGCATGTATTCGTCCGTTGATTTCGACAGTTTCAAATCCATGGCGATCCTTCTGATGATGAGACAATTTGCCATCTTCTTCCGAACCAAAAAAATGACTTCTCTTGAATGCATTTTACCCCATTAAACTTAATTGTTTTGCCAGTAGAATAGAACCGATAATTGATTCTTATGATGACAACTAAGTGTACAAGCAGAAAATTTGCATTCAGCGACATATGCATATACATAACTCTTAATAAAATAGGATTTTTGTAATGTCCGAAAATTGTGTCGCGCAAGTTTTCGCAAAAATGACAAAAAACTGAAATTTTCAAAGCCAAACTAAAAAAAAATGATTACACTAGTAATGGCTTTTTTTCAGCTACGTACTAACAATCTCAAACGTTGTTGGTGTTAGTAACCACCTTGAAGTACTTTTTTCAAAGTACCCGAAAAATTCGGTACACAAATTCATACTCATTACCGATATTATTATCGTATTAATCTATCTATATACTAGCAGGGGTGCCCGGCGTTGCTCGGGTGTTTGGAGGTGTATGCTGTGCAAAAAAAGCAAAAAAACAAAAAAAAATTTTAAGCGGTCAATTTTTTTTTTAAATTTGACCCCTATTATGACCCCTTAAAATTTATTGTTTCGGGCTCAAATCACTTTATTAAGTTAGATCCAGGTTCAAGGAACCTATATCTAAAATTTCAAGTGTCTAGACCCAAAATTGTCGGAGGAGTTTGGTAGAGTTCTTAAAGGTTAAATCGTTGAAATTTGACCCCTTAACAGCCAAATTTCTGGCTGACACCCATCACATCGATTTTCCCAAATCTCAGTACCTGGTATTTCAAATTCCGAGTCTATAGACTAAAATATACACAGACAGACATACACACAGACACACAGACAGACAGACACGTTCACTTTTATAGATATATAGATCTATAAAAGTGAACGTGTCTGTGTATCTGTGTACATTTCCCTACGCAATAACTTTGTCAATTTTCAGTCTACAGACTCGAAATTTGATATACAGGGTACTGAGATTTGGGAAAATCGATGTAATTAGTTTTCGGCCAGGATTTCGCTGTTAAGGGGTCAAAGTTCAACATTTGCACCTTTGAAAACTCTACCGAACTCCTGCGACAATTTTGGGTCGACACACTTGAAATTTTAGATATAGGTTTCTTTGACATGGATTTAAGTTTATAACTTGATTTGAACCGAAAAAAATAAATATTAATAGGTCATAATCGGGGACAAAGTTAAAAAAAATTACCTTTTTTTTCTTGTTTTTTTTTTTTTCACCCGGACAACCCTAGTATATCTATAAAAGTGAAATTGTCTGTCTGTGTGTGTACACTTCCCTAAGGTATAACTCTGTCAATTTGTAGTTTACAGACTCGAGGGTATGGGCATTTGTAGAAAATCTTTTTGATCGGTTTTCGGTCAGGAATATGGCTGTCAAGGGATCAAATTACAACGATTTGACTTTTGAAATCGCTACCAAAAACCATCCGCTAATTTTGAGTCTAAACACTTTAAATTTTAAATGTAAGTTACGTGAACATGGATCAAATTTATTTATTTGATTTGAGCCCAAAACAATAAATGTTAAGGGGTCAAAACTTAGGTCAAAGTTTAAAAAAATATTGACCACCGTAATCTCTTAAAATTTCTTAACCAATTTTCGAACTAATCATTTTAATTTTCACATAAATTGTATTCAGTCGTAAGGCAAGATCTTTAATCGGTTTTTGGCCTCAAATTTGCCAACCAAGGGGGTCTAAGTTCCAATGATTCATCTTTGCGATCGCCAGCACACTATACAGCCAATTTTGCGTCTACACATTTGTAATTTTACATAAAGCATATTCAGAAATGTATCTAGTTTTTAATCAGTTTTTGGGTGACAATTTTGATGTCAAGAGATGTTGAAAGAATTGACGTTCGCAGACCCTACCAAATTCCTCGGCCAATTTCGGGTCTACACACTTTAAATTTTAGATGTAGGTTATCTGAACATGAGTAACACTTTTAATATATATATTCAGCCACATACAGTACTTCTTTCGTTGTATCACAACTCATCAGTGCGGCTAGACATACACCATTTCCCAGCCGTGGATCGAACCTACAACCATCGTGTTGACAGCCGGCTGCTCTAACCACCGGACCAAGAATCAGTGCACGTAAACATTTCTCCTCAAATGCCTATTAAATTAGCATTTGCTCGTCGCACAGGGATCAAACTGTCACATATATGCACATAAAATTATGAAGAGTACATAGGGCCCGTGCAAATACTCCTATGAAACTAAAATATAAGTAAAATATAAGTGTATTAGAAGACTATAGCAATGTGTGTTACGGTGAGGGAAGAGATAAACCACTATCGATCTTTATTAGAGTTGTCTTCCTTTTTGTCAAATATATTTTAAACATAAGAATCGCAGCTATAAAACTGAGACTAACTCCAAGAATATGAAAATATCTACGGAGCTAGTAACTTTTTTTCTTTTTTTTTCCAATGCAAAAACAAACGTCTGACGACGGTCAAAGGCTGCACAGATTGAAACGTCGCACTAATAACACCCAAGATGAGTACAATAGTCCAATAAAACAAGTAATATAAGATTGTGTCTGTTTCCTATTTCAGCCGATACGAAGACATAGAAGATAAGGATTGGTCAAACGGGATCTATTTCAAAAGGTTTCTTAAATCTTTTATTAATCTCGCAAGATAAGGTTACAATAACTACGAAACCAACCCAGTAAGTGAAATCTGTTATGAATTTAAGCTGTTTAAATTGAGCTCTAATTTTAAATGTTTATCTTTGCGCAAAGATCAGTATGAAATACGAGTGATGCAATCCAAACAGTTCTAAATAATAAAGCAAGTTAACTTAGTTGAACACTCAAACATATCTCGGATGTCTGCCTCTGTTTTATTTGCGTCCATTGAGATTCAAAATACATTGAACAAAGTTAGTGCCACATTCTAAAATAAAAAAAAAATATTCTGCCAGCTAAATTTGTCTTTTTCAGCGGTATTTCGGTGAATAATTTTCCGTATAAAATAAAAAGTAATTTCAGTGCAGCTGCATAAGATACAGTACTTTACTCTGTCAAATAGAATTTTTTTAAAGTTTCATCACGATTGGTTAAATTTATAAAGTTATAAATAGTAGAAAATTGGTACAAGTAAAAATATTGAATGAAGATATTAAAATGTAACTTGACTCAGGCTCAGATTTCTCGATGAAAAATTATCAATCCTGGAAGAAAATTGTAAAAAACGACTTTTATATAAACAAACAAATAGTCAGCACTGTCGCCAGGGAAGAACTAAAATTTGAGCGCGAATTAATACATATAGTTACATTACCAGAATAAATAAATAAAAATTAAAACAAAAAAAAACAACGTTTTCAAGACAGAAAAATTCAAGCAAATTTTAAGCACGGATTGAATTGAAAAATGTTAATTATCTAGTGGGTTTATAAATTATTTACATAAAAAATGCAAATGCTTTAAATGCTAAAGACGTAAGACTAAAACAATTAACATAGAACTCTTCCAAAGTGTATCTTGTTTACTAGGAAGATGTGAATATGGCTAAGTTGAATGTAAAACATATATTAACCCAGTTAAAAAATGTAAAATTCGCATGATTATATTACATTTACGAGAAAGTGTATAGAAAATCAAAATGGATGTACAATACTGCAAATGAGTTTCGAAAAAACTAAGAAAATAAAATATCTTAGTTACATTGTAGAATAAGATGCAAAGGATCAAACTCGGATTGTGGGAGTGCTGAAAATATACCAAGTCCTGCAATTGTGTCGTCTCTATAAATATCTCTTGATGTAGAGAATTCTTAGAAAGTGTTTATAAAAACATGCGGTGTTTGCAAGGATTACTTAATAAGATGTAAGATGTAAAACAAAGAAACATATTAGGTCCGGACGACAAAATGCGAGAATGCTTTATAAGAGGGGAAAATATCCCTAATTAAAGCAATAAACGTAAAATTATGGACTTTATTGAAACAGATCGGAAAAGAAAATTATATTGACTTCATTATATTTATTGCATATTGTTGTAATATCCTTTTTCGGAAGAAACCGGACTTTTTCAGAGACTACGAATAGAGTTAAGATGAATTGTTGTAACATTCAGATCCACTTTCAGTTGTCATTCTGCACCAGTATACATATTAGGTGCAGGCCCTTTCTCGGCAATCTATCGGGCAAACTGCGGCATTTTGATGGTCTTTATCTCTCAGACTGAAACATTCCTTCTATGTAATCCTATGACATCCACGCTCCCAGCCTTTTTCTTCTGCCTTTCGAGTGATGTAACTTTTTTGCTTACAGCCTGATGCATCCCGGTTGGAAAATGCGGACAGGGATTTTATGATTAGTTCTAGGATTTCAGAACACTGCTCTTTCACAAGAACTCTCTTGATTCTTCACTTACCGAACTTTTGTCACATACTTCTTCGGTGGAAAGGATGTAGATTACGTTATTTGCCGTTCAGTGTCAGTATACATACTAATCCTGGATCTGATTCCGACACTGTCCGGCAGATATTTCAGTTGTGTTTATACATCGATCGGGCTAAGGTATTATCTTGGGTAAAACCTCCATGCTTTGCTTTCGATCTTTGGGGTGAAATCAGTAAGTTAGTTTAATTCTAACTGCATAAGGTGCCCCTACTGAGAAATACCGATCATGCTACTCAAACAGTATTCTTGAGGGCAGTTTCACTTCTTTATGGGCGTTGTTATGAACCTCCTGCTTTTGAGCCACATCTTCCTGTAGTAAGAAGGAACAACAACAACATCAATAATAGTAATAATAATAAAAACAACAGCAACAACAACAACAATAACAACAACAACAATAATAATAATAATAATAATAATAATAATAATAATAATAATAATAATAATAATATTTGTAAAAACGGGTCAGACAAACTGCGGCAAAGGCAAAACATGAAACACTACATGGAACCACCAATACTAGAGCCGCATATCTATGTTCTCTAACCCTAACCCCATCCTCATCCTCCCATTGCCATATCACTGCTCCCACAAAGAGTGAGACCAAATTACCAAGTAAAATCACAGAGGGAAGAAAGACCGAGGAACTGACCAGGTCTACTTGGGAAGGCTTATTACCACTCAAATTCCAGTGAAGACCAATAGCCGCTGTCAACGAGAAATCAATAGCAAGCAGCTGTTGCGATAATGCAAATTTATCAACAAATGTTATCGAAAGATGTGGGGAGTACTAGAAACCTGGGGAGACTTGTTGTAACGGAGCTTTCAGGAACACCACAAGCTGTTTTCAAGGAGAGATCTTTGATGGCCTGCGTGAAAGCTCCTTCCGAGCCAATAATAATCAGCATAGTACAACTAAAAAGATATTAGCCCCTTTGGGTAAATTTATAAAAAATATACTTTAATCACGTCAGTAAACGTCTGTCAATATAATTGAAACTGGTCATCGGGTCAATTGCATAATTCATAACGTAAGGATTGATAACACGATCTATCAATCTGAATGCTAGAGATTTTGGAAAAGATAAATTATAAACCAATAATAATCGGTCAGTGGAAAGAACAACTAGTGGCTTCCAATATTGATTGAATGAAACGGAGAGTACATGAAATATGAAGAGAAAGCTATACGATTGGTTATCAGTAAAGAAAACAAACAAACATAAAATAGTTTAATGTAAAAGCTAAAAGAAAAAAAATAATATATTGTAATAGTGAAAATACTATAAAACACAAAACATGAATATGAAACAATGTAATAACATAAGCATAATTATGCATCGATATATACTTTTCGAAATGGGCGCCATTGATTTTTAAAAATCTTGTTTGAAGAAAATATGTCTAATGACGTCATGAATATGTTAGTTAAGACAAAAAACGAGAACAAAATATGTTCTTATTCATTTTATGAAATTCTTTGTTTTTTAGTGGTGTAGACAGGTAATTGTGTATATAGAAATAAAACGTGGAATAATTATTGTCAGGTTTATACTTTTAACGAGAAATGGATGTACATATACAAACACACTCATTAATATATATATATATGTGTGTGTGGGTGTGTGCGCGTGTGTATTCGTGTGTGAAGGTGTGTGTATACATGAATATATGATTCTGTGTGCATATTTTTGTAAAAATATATCCATTTTATTAAATGTGCGTATATTAATTACATAGATAGATATGCATGTATAAAAGTTGTGTATATAATTATCTCCCTATCTCTCTCCTTCTCTCTCCCTCTCTCTCTCTCTCTCTCTCGCTATATATATACATATATATATATATGTGTGTGTGTATATTTATATAAATGTTTATCTATATATACTTATTTTTACGCGAAAAAAAGCAAATTACAACTAAGACTTGAAAAGTTACAGTGAATTTCTTGCATGATTTATAGGTGCATGTTAAGCGAAACGTTGTAAAGCAATATTTTTGTTCACATTTCATCTAAACTTCTGCGCGTTTGTACAGTAGGGGAAATACAGAGCAATAAGAGATTTCCGAAGTAAACGATTTGAAGGAAGAAGTCTATAATTGAAGCATTTCTAACATCTGGGTACTTTTACAGTGAAGAAGTGAGATCATGCTGCTTGTCATTTTTTTCGGTGTACGTTGAGGAGGCCCGGATGCACGAAGCTTGCCATTGAACATTCCATTGAAGTACTTGCAAAACATGCATGAAAATGCATAGCTGCTGCGATGACCCTGGTGATACAGATTGGCTGGAAGTAAAGTCCTTTTATGTGTATATTGAAGAAACCCATATTGCATTCAAGCTACATTATCACGCCATGATACTTTGTAGACAGAGTTCAGATAAAATCTGTAGCCTCGTAGGGAATGCCCCTTTTCTCTTACTTGCAACCTCTTTCTTGCAGAAGAGACGTTGTGAGACTGGCTCTGCTTTATCGTCATTTTCATTGCAAGTGCTCTTCTGAGCTCCAATCTATGGTCCTTCCTAACCAAACTTTCACGAGAAACATTCATCTATCTGGAAACACTATCAATAATTTTCCCCACACTTCATCTGTGCCTAAACCTAAACGTAGATTCCGTGATCAAAGCTTCTATCTTAGAACTGCACGCTAGTGGAAATATCTTACATTTGCCTGCTTTCCAGCTGACTATAATATGGTCGTCATCACGTCCAACGTAAACAAGTTCTTGATGATCCGTTCCTCTTAAGTAATCACATTTACCAAATTTACACTACTAACGATTACTGTTATATTGTCCCATTGACTACTGTACACCTTTTAACTCTTATCCTTGAGTGACCTCTGACCCTTGATTACTGGTGACTCCTATGTAAAAAAGTAGTTGTACAATTAAAATGTGTTTGAGTCTGTTGTACTGTAGATATAAAATGGTTATGTTATGATCAACAGTCTGGCTATCGTAGCTGGCGTTATCAGATTTTATTAAGGTAAAAAGTCTAGTGAAACTACATTTAAAATAGTCTGCTCTTTAAATCTCGAATTGTTTTCATTCAACTCGGATTTTTTTTTCATTTATATTGAAGTCGTCCATGCTTATGAGAAAATCTGTTAGATATTACACAACTATTTTCTTCTTTATCAGCTTGTCGTCAGACGGGAGACAATCAAGGGGGAATACCCAGAGACTCTTGCTAGAATTAGATAATACTTTATAATAATGGATGGCATAAATACGAAAATATTTGTATATGTTTTGATTCAGTTGACAGATATTTTTATTTTTCATAAAGTATTTTTGCTTAACTCAAAACGCCGACTGCAAACTTCAATTTCCATTGGTGTTAAATATTTCATATGAGACTCAGATTGAAAGTGTTAGATTTGTTGTCGAAAAGAAACTGAGACATGTGATCAAGGCAAATTACTACAATCAAACGTACATTCAAGAAAGTTATTATTTTTCTCAGTGTCACACCCTACCGATTTTTACTTCTACTTATTTGATTATCTTTATCGTTTTTATGCCTACACCTAATTGATTTTGACATGGTTCTATATGTCAGAAACAGAAAAAAGGGTGTGCAATTATCATTCACGAAATCTCAGTAACGAAGATTGGAATGATAGTTTAGAGGTTCGTCTTAATGTTAAAAAATCAATAATAATTTTGAGAATCTAAACTCTAGACGATAATTATTTATTGCATAAGAAATGTCTCATTCGTTCGAGGATTTGTAGGGCGTTTCATAGGAGCCGAAAAAAAACTTACTTTAACAAAAATTGAAATTATTCTTAAGAATGTAAATAAAGAATACACAGTTTATTTTTTTACTAGAATCGAATTTTTAATAATTTTTGCAAATAAAATTTGATTTTTAACGATTGGCTATATTTCAAGTAATATATAGGATACATGTGATATCGAAGTGACTACTGATTTAAATGATTTGGCCGTATCGTAAAAGGGAGAAAAGAACATTCCTTGTTTTTTCTCGGTTTTTCGTTTTCTTATCATATTGTTCTAGCTAGAAATAAAGCATTCTACCAGATATCAGACATTCTTCCGCTGTCGCGTACATTCCATCCGAGAGAGCTTTAAATATTCTTACGGATACTGTATGACTATTTTAAAAATGTATCTTGCACTAGGTACAGCGAGTATACTTGTGAGGTGGTATTTCTTAATATTTATTCATGGATCCGGTTGGTCTTATAATTTATGTAAGGATGGATATTGTTTTAAGATTCTAGTTTCGTTTTTGCTGTATAGAAGACCTTATTATTTAGTTAGCTTTTCCCCTCTTAGCATTGTTTAACCATGCATCGCAGGAGATACTAACTACTGCTAAGGTTGTTTTATTCTCTTTCTTGTCCCATATCCTGTCAGGTTTAACAGCTCTCTTATCTCGGTAAGTAGCTGTAGAAATTGGATAGTCACGGTGGACTGTGTATGTCGTATGCCCAACATTTCTTTCTGGTATATGTTCTCAGGACTTTTAATGCATTCGATATTCAGCATTTTACTGACGGTCCTCTAATGATATTTACACATTCCATTGTGTCGAATTGTATAGAAGCCATACTTTAACAGAACCTTACAGCTGGATGTCAGATGGCTCACTCTCTCTACGTTTGAGTTCCAGACCCTTATTTGTCATTTCTGAGACCACTAATTTTTTTTTAAAGTATTGGTAAAGCCTTTATCTTAAGCATCCATTGTAATCCTCTTTTGATCATAGTGGCGTTATACTCTTATTAGCAAGTTTATAGAACCTCCATAATAGTCCTGCGTTAATTCATGCAGCATGTACTTGGCACATGTTGGTCTATTATTCTAGTTTTTTAATAGAATTTCTTGTTATATTTTTAGCGACTTTTTGGGCCCTCTCCGTAGCAGACTTGTCTAAAATGTTTTGTCTCATTTCTAAGAAAATCTTGTCTAAAATGTTTTAGCAGTTCGAGATGAACGTTATTCTACCAGGTTTTTTGTGATGTTGATGTATCATCATGAAGTTTAAATTATCATTAGATATTGCACGCTGCTCACAATAATTGCGCCATGTTAATGATCAATTTCTGAGATCCCCATATCCACTGCCCCTCTGAGCATAGCTGGCATTATCAAATTGTACTTTAATATAAGGCAGTTATGTTTTTATATTTTATTCTATACATTGTCATATTGTCTCTCGTTTTAGTATTTTTTAGCGGTCAACAATGCCAAAGTTGTATTTTATCATATGCATAGTTAGGTGGTTTATGTCAGTTATCTTTTTTTGTTTTTTATCTCTCTTTGATAGATTTTCCTTGCACGGTGTATATATTCGCCAACAATTTTTATCACTTTTACATATCGAACTGAATTGTTCTTTTCCATGTAAAGGTATTTTTAGTTTTCATTTCAGTATCTTCATCTGAAATTCATTCCAATATATTTAGAGAATTATGTACGATGTGTAAGAGACGACTGAAGTCCGCGTCTAAGCATGGATACAGCTTGCTTTCGTCCATGAAGAACAGGTAGTTAAATTAAGATCTTGTTGACGGCCCTGGTGCAGATTATAAACACTTTCGCTTTTATTGGGTAGTTTGCATAGCGCATCTATTGCCACACCAAAGAATAATACAGTTCATTTTTTGATCTTTACTTAAGGTATTGTTACAGTTCGGTTAGAATGGCTTAATGCCACGACTGTTTGACATTTTATATGAAGCAATTATCTTTTTAATAATTGTTGGATCTTATATAAATCAAAGCATCAGTATGGATACGTTTCGGGCACACTATTATATGCACACTATTATATGCATGTTGGTAATCAGTTATAGCTAGCATAATTTCCTCTGCCCTACTGCCCCAAAGTTTGTTCTCATACACACAATTGGCCATTGATACTTAAAAACTTTCGCCTGCAACCTGATCGTTCTTTTTCTAGGTAAGCTCTGAGGGAGAGGTTTTGATAGATTCTGTCTTCACCAAGGCCAGTAAAGATCTGGCAGGTCGTTATGCGATAGTAGATGGGCCTGTACTCACTACACGGTTTTGTTTCACTCGTTTTGGTATGAGGGTTGGATATATTGTTGGAAACCATGCAGATATTTCCATTGCATCTCTTAATAGACTTGTGGAGCAACTGCTATAATAACTACGAATATTCCTAGTGCCTCAAGCCATAAATTGTACATATGCCTATGCCAGGTAAGTTGTAATTCTTCAATCCATTCACTTGTTGCTTTATGTTTACAGGTTACATATTTACTCTGGCATTTTTGGTTTGGTTTCTTGGTTTTCACTACATCTCGGACAAATTTGGTCTCTTTATTGTATATAAGCCAATTCTCCAAATGAGACACCCAATGACCCTCCAATGCTTGGTTTTCCTGTAATTTTTATTTTGTGTTTTTGCCTTATATCTAATTTCGATAAAACAGATGTGCGTTTTTTTTAAACCGTTTATTTTGTTTCGCTTTATTCTTGATCTACTTAATTGTATTCCTTTGACAAGGGTTGGGATACTGCCCTCGATTTCCTTCGCCATATTTTTCAGACCCTCAACTTTTCGTACACATTTTACACTGAACGTGCAGATGATCTTCTTCGCCCGTCGCTGTACTGCAGAGAAGTTAGATAATTGTTTGATCTGAGACAGATCCTTTCTGAAAAGGTTCAGTTGATTTGGGAGCTTCCGTTTCCAATGTGGTGCTGTTTTGTGTTTCGGATTTTAATTGCTTTTTATTTTAGAATTATAGAGCTCTTTTCATACAATATAGAGTCGCACAGCACAATAAATCTAGTCCACTTCAGAGAGCAAGAGAGCGATATTAATTCTTTTATTACTGCTCTGGCAGCTCGCATCGTTCAAACCTTCGGCGACTGACGTCTTTCATCCTGCCTCAACATCTTAACATCTCTAAGGGCCAACACCTCATCATCCGGTTTCAGCGATTTGTGGCTTGGTGCAGATGGTTCAAATATTGGTAATAGTCTACTTGCTGAAATGGTGATTTAGATCTAAGGTCCACTGGAATGTTTGTTTAGGTTTTTACAAGGTTACCTGCTGGTAATTAGTAACTTCAAGAGGAGTCATTAAACATTTATTAAAAAGTGCTAGCTTAAGTAATTAAGTATAACTATATGAAAAATATAACATGTTTCCATACCTTTAATTAATTTTTTCCATCAAATATATTTTATTATAATTGATATATTTAGAAGTGACAAAAAACGATCTTCGCGCACTTGCCTATTACAACAAAATAAAAAAAGCGTAAAAATGCAACAAAATCTAAATAAAAATTTAAAAACATTAAAAAAAATTTGCACCGTTTTTCCTTTTACTTTCAATCAGTGACGAAGATTTCTTAAGCGCAAATATTGAAAATTATATTCTATTTTCATAGCTTATGGTGGAATATTGCAATGTTTAGAATGGCAATTCTTATGACCAGGCATATTTTACACGTTTCAATGGAACATGAAAAGGAAGGGTTTAACGTCATCGGTTTTGTTTAATCTCAAAGAAATAAGTGAAAGTATCAATTTCTTGAAAATATTGTTACAACATGGATTGCAAGAGTATGCAATAAAAGGTGGTACTCGTTTTCGTAAGACTCAAACTCTACTTTCAAACACAGGGCATATAATAATAGACGATGTACAATATCATCATCCCACATATCTGTACAGTCCTTCTATTCATATCACTTAAACGGTCACGTATATAGTGTTTATGTAAATAAGCGCAAAAACAATATCACTATAGCAAAGATAAAAGTAGAAATATATTTCAGCCATTCGTGTGTACACGTCTACACATTTGACAGTTATTAAAGTTAAATACAGTCACCTATTTTACACCGGTAATAAAGGTAGATTTATTGTCAAACTTTCACGAAAGACACTTTTCTAGCTGAAACCACTATCAACAGTTTTCCCCACTCTTTATCTGTGCCTAAACATAAACGTGGATTCCATGAGCAAAACTTCTTTCTAAAAATGCGCCCCCGTGGAATTCTCTTCCGTTTATCTGCTTTCCAACTGACTAGAAAATTGTTGTCTTCAAGTTCAACTTAAACAATTTCTTGATGAGCTTTTTCCCTTAAATAATCCAATTTTATTAATCTCTACTTATACCGATTACTACGATATTTCCCATTGACTACCGTGCACTCATTATTCTTTAGCCTTGAGTGGTCTCCCGGTCTGGATATGTAGTGACTTCTTTGTAAGAAAAATTCTACAATAAAGCCCAATATCTTGTACATAGGAGTGCTTTCATGTCGACACAGAAAAACACTCGCTTCGTTATCCAGATTACTAATGCGTTTGAATTAGTAAAAGGAATAACAAGTCAGACAACCATGTTAAGCTTACTGGGTCACCTGAAATGAATTCAGATATTCTCTACTGTGTAATAAGAATCAACAATGGGTGTTTTTTTAAGTTAATGGATGTCGTAATATTCTCCATATAAAATTAAATTACAGACGGAATATCTATGAATTCTATGAATCATACAAATTTTCAGGTTGGTATCTGGGGGCGCGTTTCATCCACTGGGTGAGATGCGCACCTGAATAAAATCGCCTAGCGTGTAGGAGACAGGAGGGCGTACTCCACGTAATGGTGTACTGGCAACCAAGCTGCAAGATGCCTTAGTGAACCTATATGACAAGCACTTGTTTGCCACAGTGACTGCTGACATCCGAAGTGTGTGCGACACGAAGTTGTGCCTCGTTGATCCCCTAAAACAGTTTGTAGCTGGGATTAGCTCACTCCTTTTGAGTAAAATGTATACTCGGATCAGAATTCTGCCAACGACTATATATATATATATATATATATATATATATATATATATATATATATATATATATATATATATACTGCATAAACAAAATCAAGGCTTCAAAAAAAGGGGTTGATAGCATTTCTCCAGACTTCTTGAATAAAAACACTCCTGATAATAGAACATTGTTAAAATAAAATTCCCTTAACGGAAAAGAAGCATGTGAAAAAACAGTTAACCTGCAGGCATCCTCCGTGAAAAATCCCATTCACATATTAATATATCACCTAATTTTCGTGAACTTATTTAAAAACCAAGTCATAAGAAATTTCCACAAAAAAACCGTAGCCATTTGAAATTATTATATATATATATATCCCATTTATTGAATTCCTGAATTAGATTTATATATTTCTTTATTTCACATAATTATTTTTTTAAAAAGAATTTTTTTAATTTTTATTTTTATACTAGCGGGGGGTACCCAGGGTTGCCCGAGTGTTTGGAGATGTGTGTGGTCGGGCGGGGGTGGGGGTGTTAATCAAAACATAAGAATAAGCGAAGTAAAAAAAACAAAAAAACAGAGAAACGAACGTTAACACTTATCTGAAAAATAAAGCGGGGATACTGAGGCGGTGGGGGAGTAATCAAAACATAAGAATAAGCGAAATAAAACTTAAAAAAATCGAAAAAAACACAAAAAACTAACATAAGACAAACGAACGATGGTAAATGTAAAAATCTGAAAAACAAAAACAAAAAAGATAACAGAAAAACGAACGTTAAAACTTCTTTAGAAAATCTGAAAAATAATAACAAACAAAAAACATGTGAAAAATAGCTTAAATAAGCCCGTTTCAATATTAAAATTTAAAAAATCGGTGGGTACCCGGCGTTGGACGGGTTTTTTGGGGTATTCGGTCGGTCGGGGTGGAGTGTTAATGAAAACCTAAGAATAAGCGAAGTAAAAAAAAAAAAAACTGAAAAACAAACGTTACGTGAAAATGGCTTAAATAACCCTGCTTCAATATTTACATTTAAAAAATCGAAAAAAATATCTCACACCACGATTCGAACCCAAAACGTTTATATAATGACCCAACGCTCTAACCAACTGAGCTAACACGATGTACAATAAATTGTGTCAGTTCTTCAAATGTATAAACTAAATCAGGTTATGACGTCGTCTGACGTATGCGTAGAACCGATCTCGTCATGAGAGGACGGTTTTTGCTGACCTACCCCTGTAGAAAAGTGCTGATTTCAGGGTGAAAAAAGTTAACGTTTTGGGCAAATTTTTCGATATTTGGCGGGCTAAGGATGGGGCAAGTTTGTTAATTTTTGTTCTGTCTTTCAAAGTTTTTAGCAGACATAAAAACACACATACATACATACATACATGCATACATTTTCGCTTTTATATATATAGATTTATGATATGGCCAATAACAATCTTGCAATAACGTACGGTTAATTTTTAGTTTCGCATTCGCTTATATGTGGCAAGCAATATTTACAAATTATTGATTATTTTATTACTAAGATTAAAGCCCATTTTAGGGTTAATATTTTATTGAATAAGAGAATAAATAAAAAGAATACATTATATTTATTAATCCTCATACAACATTTCGAGTAAAGGATTCTATTCTATTTTTCATTATTTAACATTTTAAAATTCGTTATCATTCTGATCAAATATGATTCTATATAGTTATGAAAAATCAATTACGAAGGGTGATACTCTAATTACGTTGTTACCTGCTAGTAGATGAATTCTGTTGAAATAAAGGTCATGTTAGTACCCATAACGGTTAAAGGGAGATATCTAAGACCGTTTGATGTTTCAGGTCTAGTGAGTGCTAGAAAGTGTCTATGATTTAATAATTTATTTAATTATACAGATACAGAACGTGCTACGATAGTTTATTTAACAAATTAAATATATAAAGTATATTTTTAATCTTAAAACCGATTATTTACCCATGGGTTTAACCTACATCTGTTATTCATCCATAATCTACCTGGGTTACTTATGGTTTCAAAATCAAAATTACAATTCGTGTATTATGTTCTTGGGTACTCTAATCGATAAGTGAAAAACATCCTCTATTTTTAAAATTTAAATTCATTTCCCAAGTTTTTTTTTAATTTAAAAAAAAAAAAATTGCTCGCCAGAAGGTGCGCTTTGAGTTGAAACATAAAGTCAAAAAACCTTAAAAAGCCATCTTTGTCGTAAACAAAATTTGACAACACGCGTTTTCTTTTGTTTGTTTTTTTGTTTGTTTTTGTTTGTTTGTTTTTTTTTTAAACATTTGTTTTTATTATATAAGAGCATATGAACTTTATTTATTATTTTAACTATAAATTCTTAGGTGAGAGTACAGTATTTTTTTCGAAGAAAATGCCGGTACATATTCATTTTGGTAACGTGCTGAAATGTCTTTTTTAATTTAATTGTTTTTTCAGCCATTCTTTCCATAAAGAGGGGAGGGTGTTTTGTAACTATTCTGTGCTTTCAACTACCAATGTATTATTAAAAAAAATAATTTATTATTTAACATTTATTATTACAAAAAAAAGAAAAGATATCGTTAAATTATAGGAAAACACTAACAAATCATCCAATTAGGTGGAAACGTAAGTTACCTTCCATTTGATTTCATTTATTTGTTTTTGGACAACTTTTTCGAATCTGTGTATTGTAACACACCCTCACCCAAATACTAATTAAAAACTCACATTTTAATACAAATAAAAAAAAAACTCAATTTAGCGTTTCAACATTTTAGCGACGTTCGGCCTTATCTTCTGATTGTTGGTCGAGTCCAAGCCATGCCGGATCTAATTCTGCAAGAGTACAAATTCTTTTACATTTTCGTCTTTTTTTTTCACTTTTTGGAGTGGATTGCTGTACTAAGAATATAAGAAATATGTATTTTCTCTTTTTATTAGACTTTTCCATTACACCAAATTAAGCCACAGTAACGCGTGGCAGGGTACAGCTAGTGTTTAATAAAATATGTAAGTAAATAAAGTATGGGACGAAAAATCGGAATCAGAATCAGGAATCTGAACTTGGGGAGGTATCGGAATCGGTAACCGAATCGGAAAAAAATTGTACCTTTTTTCGATGCAAAAACGAATCTTTTAATTGTCCTCTTTTTTTTAGTTTGGTTAAATCCAATTATCCCAATATTGCTAACAATAACTATTTATTAATTTTGAATTAGCAGTAAAACTAATATCTAAAGATCAATAACACAAATGTATTTTTACATTTGACTTTTTTTTCATATTCAACATATGTTTTAAGGTAATGTGGTATTAATAACGAATCTATTGTTTAATATTTAGGGATATATTAAGATTCGAAGTAATTGTATCGTAATCGGGAATTTAGTACGGAAACGGTAATTGCATCAAAATTGGAACAAATACTGGAATCGTCCCATCACTGGTATGAGCATTTGCGTCTTTTTTATGTGACTTCACTGTATCTCAATTGGTATTCCGTTTATCAATCGATAGCGGCTGTGAAATGTTAGCTATGCACAAAGTGACAATATTGATGTGAACAACAGCGAATATTCTCTTAGAAAATTGTAGTCTTTCAAAATAGTTGATTAAACAAAAAAAAACTAAAATTCTTTGATATTTACTATTATAGTTTCTATGACAACAACTGCAGCTAACATGAATGTTTGATGAATATCACAACGTCTTGCATAAAACATTTATGAAACATACAAAAAAGTTTTCTGTCTGCGTGCTGTTAAAATTAGTTTGATAATCAAAGGCTCGGCGTCGAAATGTCCGTGTCTTACTGTGAAAATCGTTTGGGTGGGAGGAGACAGTATGCCTATCGGTCGCTATCGTGGAAAGTGATGAACGGCGCCGAAAAATAATGTTTTCAGTTCCCGATTCCAACAATCGCATCGCCTGCGACGGAACAAAGTCGCATTAATTTTAGTCTTTGACGAATTCTTTAGTCATATGACTTCTTATCATGTTCGCTTTATATTTCTCTGATTAGAATTTTGCAACGATGTCGGAAGATGACGTATACAATTTATTGTTAAGAGTAAACAGGAAAAAGAACTAATGAAATCTATACACTAAATTGAGCCCCTTTATTTATTCAAATGGACACAAAGTCAATTTTTAATGTGGGAGAAAATCCTGCTTTCTTAAATAGCTATTCTGGATGAGAGAAACAATTAGAATTACCTTCGCTACGAGGCCAGGAAAAATATCGGTCATATCAGAACAGATACTACACTTTACTACTAACCGAAAGACTTATGTGTGTATTAAATGCATTAGTAATTTATGCACCTGAAAAACGTATGATTATTTTTAGTGCCTATTCTTTGGATAACAATGCCAGTGTTAGAGTTTCATATCTGCAAATAATCTAAAATATAGAACACCTACTAGCTCATTATAAACAAAATAGTCTGTAATGTTTAATCACTCAATGCAAAGATAATTAATGAATTTGAATACAATGTTCTGCGTTTATTTTATAAATATTATCCGCAATATTTCGAAAATTACGGGAAAATATGTTTCGCCATTGTCCGATCTCGATATTTATCTATATCTTCTTACAAAACCATTACATCAAAAACATTTTTTTCATATCAACATTATTATCATATTTGTTGTTTAAAAAATAGGTGTGCTTTTATAATATAGAAAAGGATGTCTTCTAAATTATTTTTAAACAACCAGGTTCGTTTAATGATGTTTCATATTTGTTAGACAAGAAAATAGTACGCGTTTTACTTGCCAAGTTGAGAATGACAAGATTTAAGTACATATATGTACTTATATACAAATAAATATTCGTTGGTATTTATTTAGGATTAAAATTATGCATTTTAATCAAGCGATGTTTCAAATTTATTTGCATAGCAATTTTTAAAACTGTTAAAATTTGACTGAATTTAACTTTATTCCCAATTAACGCGATGGCCTAGTGAATTAATTCTCTCTCTCTCTCTCTCTCTCTCTCTCTCTCTCTATATATATATATATATATATATATATATAAATATATATATATATATGCCTATACACATATATATATATATAGTGGGAGTTAGTCAGACAGACACGAGGAAAAGAAAAGGAAGCAAAATAAACCTGCGTAGGAAAGTGTTCATTATTTCAATTGATGAAGAAAAAAAGATATCTGCGAATGTTTAATCTCTAATGAAATATCGTAGAATATATGTGTACTTGCTTTTGAATTAAAAACCTGGAGGTGGAGATATCCTTATCAACAACAGAGAAGGTCATAAAATTTCTAATTGAGTTGGATGTAATTTCGTAATCTCTCTAATATAGTAAACTCCATGTTGCCGTTTACGTCTATATATATTTAAGCGAAAATATATTTATGTTTGTATGTGTGTATGTTTGTGTGTCTGCTAAAAACTTTCAACAGACGGAATAAAAATGAACAAACTCGGTATCATATTAAAGCTCCATCCTTCGCCCGAAAAATATCGAAAAATTGGCCAAAAATGTTCATTTTTTCACCCTGAAATCGACAATTTTCTACAGGTGGGGGAAAAAATCGTCCTCTCATGACGGCGACCGGTTCTACGCATACGTCAGATGACGTCATGACCTGATTTAGTTTTAATAGTTGAAGAACTGACTAAATTTCATGTACGTCGTGTTAGCTCAGTTGGCTAGCGCGTTGGTTCCATTATCTAAACGTTTTGTGTTCGAATCGTGGTGTGAGATGTCTTCTTTTTTTCGATTTTTTAAATGTAAATATTGAACCGGTATTTTTTAAGACATTTTTCACGTAACGTTCGTTTCTCTGTATTTTTTTACTTCGCTTATTCTTAGGTTTTCATTATCACATCCCCACGCCCGACCGTACAACCCCCCCCAAAAAAAAACATCCGGGTACCCACGGATTTTTTTAAATTTTAATATTGAAACAGGCTTATTTAAGCAATTTTTCATGTTTTTTTTTTGGTGGGGGGGAGTAGTTTTAACGTTCATTATTCTGTTTTCTTTTTTGTTTTTTCGATTCTTACATTTAACATCGTTCGTTTGCCTTACGTTAGTTTTTTTTGTTTTGTTTTTTACTTCGCTTTAATTTACCCGACATTTACAAGCTACTTTCGAGATGTTTTTGATCGCCGCGTAGCGAGGAAAATAGAAACTGGGTTCCAGCGCAAAACTAGGTAAAACATCACGCAACTTGACGTTGTCGAACCTGCTAATTTCGGTTTATAAACGTCAACTTTACACACTTATCAATTCATATGTTCCTGTGGTCGAGATGGTTAGGTCGCAGGGTTTTTTTTTCCATTTTCTTTCCACCTCCGCGTCAGAGGTTCGGGGTTCAAGCCTACCTTTCTACTTAAACTATTTTTTTTTACACCTCCAAACAACAGGCCAACGTTTTTTAAGGGTTGTTTTAATCTACAAACACACACCTCCAAACACCCGGGCAACACCGGGTACCCTCGCTAGTTTATTTATAATAGCTATTAAACCCGACCACTTCCCTAGATGAGTTCATAATTAACGGATACTCTAACTTAACAGCAAAATCTGACCCCCAAGATCGCCATGGGCATGGAATATGTACCTACATTAAAGATGGCTTCCCGTGTGGCAGAGACATCTATAAAGAAGATCCTAACTTACCCTATATGTGCTTTTGGGTTGCACTTGCTTACACCACTGCATTTATATTTGCACTCTATCGGCCCCATAACAGCGGAGTTACTATCTTTAAGAGTATATCTGAGAAAATAGACCACATCCTGTCTGCGCATCCCTTAGTTAACATCCAGATCTGTGGTGACTTCAACGTCCATAACGTGGAATGGCTGACCCATTCAAATAAGACATACGACGAGGGGAGTTTTTGTCATGATTTCGCCATTGCTTATGACCTCACTCAGATTGTTCGCGAGCCCACCTGTGTGCCCGATACTACTGGTCAATATGCAAGCCTCCCAGACCTTTTTCTTTCAACTTCCTCTGAGCTACGTTCATGTTCCCTTCATTCTCCTCTAGGATACGCCGACCACTCAGTTGTATCAGTTAAGATAAAAATGAAATATAATAAGTCCCCAGACGTACCCCTCCACCGTACTGTATACCGAAACTCTATGGCTGACTGGGACAGCTTCCGTACATTCATATCTGATCTTCCTCTGCATTCCATGTTTAAAAAGGGTGTGTCCTCTATAGTATCAGACCTGACTGAATGGTAAATTGTAGGCATAGACCAATTTATTCTATCTAAAAAATTCCAACAACCGCCTAACAGCCAGCCATGGTTCTCCCCAGAATTTGCTGCTGCTATCGCGCACAGAAATCACTTTTTCCATAACTACCAACGTAATAGATGCACTAAGACTAAAGCTGTTTTAGGAATGCCAGCAACCACTGTAAAAGAGTAATAAAACATGCAAGAGAGCTATATGCTCAGTCTATTAAATCCAAAGTAGCTGAGAAGCGGCTTGGTTCCCACTAGTTTTGGCAAATTGAATTTGCAGCTAGTTCAGCCATATGCGACGAAGGCCATCAACTCCCCATATTTCCTCCTATAACACAGAACACGCTAGGTAACATACAAATATCTGTGCATGAGGTCGCCAAGCTAATCAGGAAAATTGATTCCAGTAAAGCAACTGGCCCTGACGGCATCCCAATTATAGTGTTAAAAAAGCTTCAACCAGAACTTGCTCCCATACTTACGAAACAGTTTAAGCGTTGCCTTAAGGAGAAGTGCTTTCCGACTTCCTGGAACACCTCATCAGTATGCCCTGTATTTAAGAATTCAGGTGATAAGTCATCTCCCTCTCAGTACAGAACATTACGCCTCCTGTGTGTTATGAGTAAGTTGCTGGAATCCATATTAAATAGAGAAATAGTCAACCAACTCAGCAGAAAAAATCTTCTTAGTGACACACGATATGGTTTCCGCTCTGCAAGATCTACCGCAGATATGCTAACGGTTATATCTCACAGGATTAGTGAATCTCTTGACAAAGGCTTCCTTTCGAGGGCAATTGCTCTAGACATATCAAAGGTCTTCGAAAGGTATGGCATAAGGGTCTACTTCACAAGCTACGGTATAACTGGAAATGTTTTCTCAATCATTAAACCATTTCTCTCCGATAGGCTCATAAGAGTAGCGGTCGATGGACAAAAATCAGAGGTCTGCAGTATTAATGCTGGAGTCCCTCAAGGGTCAATCCTGGGCCCAACCCTCTTCCTGATCTACATCAATGACCTCCCTAAACACATACTTAAATCATTCGTTGACATCTATGCTGATGACACGACCATCTACGGCAATACATTAAAGGCTGTAAATGAGAAAATTATCTCTGATTCTCTTTCCTCTGATCTCGAGCGCGTGGTTCAGTGGGGGAAGTCGCGGCTGGTTACCTTTAATGCATCTTAAACACAACTCCTATCTTTACATCATCAACGCTCTGATCCCCATCTGGCATCAATTGAAATGGATGGCTCTCGTCTAGGAAAAGATCCGTGTTTTGACAAGCTTCTGGGTTTGTCCTTTACTTCTGATCTGAAATGGAGCACGTACATCAAGTCTGTTGCCAAGGTCGCTGGAAAGATGGTCGGATCCTTATACCGCTCCAGAAGATATCTCACTACTGATGCAATTCTCTATCTATATAAAAGCCAAGTACGTCCAAGGATGGAATACTGTTGGCATATATGGGCAGGAGCTGCTAAAAAACAGCCTACCCTGCCCTGACAGAGAACAAAATAGACTTCGTGGCTTAGTTGGGGATGCCCTTTTCTCTACCCTGCAACCTCTCTCCCACAGAAGAGGCGTTGCGAGCCTATCCTTGTTTTATCGTTATTTTCATGGCAGGTGCTCGTCTGAACTCCAATCTCTAGTCCCCCCCTTGCCAATCTTTCACGAAAAACACCCGTTTAGCTGAATCCACAGTCAAAAATGCCCCTCACTCTTTATCTGTGCCTAAATTAAAACGTGGATTCCATGAACAAAGCTTCTTTCTTAGAACTGCACGCATGTGGAACCCTGTACCGTCTGCCTGCTTCCCACCTGACTACAACTTTGATGTCTTCAAGTCCAACGTTAACAAATTCCTAATGAACCGCCCCCTTAAGTAAACACTTTATCAAATTTCCACACTATCGTACTGTACTTGCAATAACTCTTATCCCTGAGTGGCTTCCGGGCCTTGATAAGTGGTGACAACCGTTTAAAAAAAAAAGAAAAAGAAGCTTTTGCACCCTAACGTGTTCGGCAATGCAATAGGCATATGTGTTCTCACAACGTATGCATTCGATTCTGTTTTAACAAATCTGTGTTGATATTTATCCGTTCTATCCCCACGAAGATATAAAAAAAAAACGTTCGAGGATGAAATAACGTTGACTTCCGCTCACATCTTGTTTTCTACTTCCATCCCAACGTAAAACAGCGGACTTTTTTAAGAGAAGGAAAATGCGTTTAATCACTGAAATAATTTCAGTTTATCCTCTTTATATTGTCTACATAATGTACAAGATTCAAACCTAAATAGCGATGGCTTACATATATCCAATAAAAATACTTGAGACAAAAATTAACACACACATAGTGGTTTACAGAGGTCTATGATTTCGTGGATTGTTCACACACACACATACATACATACACACACATATACACACACGCACATACTTATATATATATATATATATATATATATATATACATTTCGTGCAATAACTATTTCAAAAATTGTTTTTAAGTTAGTTTCCTGATGGCATTTCCTCAGTTTAGAATGATATTTTTCCATAACTGACAACAGAATCGATCGAAATGTTTTCCTTACTATTGAATTAAAAAAAATAGATAAAGCGTTACAAATTTGTAGGTATTCGAGAAATATGTTGCAAACGAGAATACAAATATAACATTTTTTTGTACGACCCGATCTCCCTCTGTAAAGATGAAGCACAAAGAAGACCTCACAGTTGCAGGTGCAGTCCTTGGTGGTTCGACTCGAACATTCACTACTGTCCTGCGACGCAGTTCCGCTCTCTCTTACGGAGACAGGTGGTTATATGACGTTGGACGCAGCAGAGATAATCTTCTCTATCCTCCTTCGCTCGCTGAAAGGAAACGTCATTCAACTCATAATGTTTTTTTATTTGTTATTTTTTAAGTAAACTTGTAACTATTAGCAACAGTAAGCAACGATTTCGTATAAAATTACTTATTCACAAAAAGGAAACTAAAATAAGTGTGTAAAGTTTTACACAGGAGAATAAAATATAAGGGAAATAAAATGTCGATTGCAAGTTTCCTTTTATATAACGTGAAACTATTCGCAAATTTCGAGCATTTTCGAAATTGTCTTATAAATTCTCTTTCAATATTTTCAAAGTAATTGCACCAGTGAAAACGTATTTCTCTTTCTAAACAAAGATGAGAACAGTCGTAGTAATTAAACAAGTTGTCTTCGAAATAGATATATTTTCCCACATTTTTATCGTTTATTTTATTTTAATTTTTGTGGACTGTTATTCTCATCTTCATAGTTCTTGTTGTTTCACCACGTTTCGGCCAACTCATCCTCTGGCCTTCTTCAGGTGGAAAGAAATGCCGAGTCTTGTAACTTATCCCTATTAATTATTACCTTTAATAGTTGTTGTTTCACCTCGTTTTTTGGCCAACAGTTCCTCTGACCTGCTTGGGTAGGATTGAAATTGCTATCTTTAAACAATGCTCACCTGGAACCCTAGAGACTCAACGCCTCTCTCCACTGTGGCCAGAGGATGAGTTGGTCGAATCATGGTGAAACAATAATAACTATGAAGATAACAGTTCACAAAAGAATGAATATATTTCCATTTCTCAACACTTTCAATTTTCAAAGCTTGACGTGGATCGTTTAATTTGTACATTTCTCAACGCTTTCGATTTTCAAATATCTCACTTTTGTCTCAGTGGCGTCGACTTTATATTTCATGCCAGAATAGCTTGTAATAAAAAAGAACAAAAAAAACGATTCCTGTCAGCGAATTGAATTATTGTTTACTGGTATTATACTATACTATACTTTATGTTAAACGAGTGAATACTACTTTTATTCGACCAGTTAACCGTATTTAAATCACATAATCTATATACATACATACATACACACACCTATATCGATAGATAGATTAATGGAAAGATAGATAGATAGATAGATAGATAGATCCTAGCGTTTGTAAGTAAAAATAAATAATTATCATTTAATAATAATTATACGCTCTTTTAAGAATACTTAAGAATGGGCATTGTCTATAGAGTAAAAAACTAAGACAATTAACTAGCGTCTATGTAATGTTTACGTCTTCCGCTCATGGAAAAATTGTAGATTACCTAATGTACGAGCCTAATTGGGCGTTAAATTGTTCTTAATTCCCTTTATTCCAGTGGCAATTGTTTGACGGCCCTGTGGAAGAATTTCGGCAAATAGAGTAAAAGCTGGCTTCGTGACTGTGCAATTCTTACCCTACACTGACGAATGCATAAGCATAAAAAGCAGTGCATGTATGTATGAATTTATATATTAATAAGATAGCGTGTATATTATTTTGTGTGTCACGCTTACATATTTTTCTTTGGGGTGATTGTCGTTTGATTGTTACGACCTTCAATTTCTTGTAATGAATAATTTTACCAAGAATTTATCATAAGTTTAGATTTCGGTTTCGATTATATCCGGTGAAACTCAAGTTATATATATATATATATATATATATATATATATATATATATATATATATATATATATTATATATATATATATATATATTCCTTCATAAGTTTTGGTTTCGGTTTCGATTCAAACTCATGCAACCAAGTCATATGGATGTATTTTTATTTTGAAATCACTACTTTATAATATACTAGTGCGGGTATCCCGCGTTTCCCGTGTGTTTGTAGGTGTAAAAGAAGAAAACAATTTTGGTAGGGAGATAGGCTCGAATCCGAAGCCTTGAGGCGAAGGTGGAAAAGAAAGGAAAAAAGCTGCCATCTTATCTACTCGGCCACGACACGCGGGGAATGAAGAGTTTGTTAATTTAATGATTAAAAAAACAATGGAACAGGTGTGTGAATTCAATGAGGTCGAACATCGTGCCATAGATGAAACCATATCCCGCAGTTTACATTTGCTGCGAGGCAGTTTTTTCCACAACTTTCGCTGCGCGGTTCCCCAAGACGTTGGGGAGGAGGAAAACTAGCTACTCATTAAAAAAAGTGAGTAGCAATTTTGGCCGCAGTGATCAAACCTCATTGCTTTCTGGGAATCCCGAGAAAGTGTGTCAGGGAGGCTTATTATGCTACGGGTTCAGTTTCGCTTATATACGGAACAGCCAAATAAATACGTGTAGACCAAAACTATCGCGAAATTGCGTGTAAAAGTCGCCTAAATAAAAGATACACGCCACCCACTTTCGTAAATCTTAAATATTATAATCTAGACAGTATATAAAATGATCTAAGAAAGAGTAACCGGCCCGATCGTGACCCGCAAAGCCTTTGGCAGACATACACAAAAAATGCACACACTAGAGCGCATTTTGCTTTATATATATATATATATATATATATATATATATATATATATATATATATATATATATATATATATATATATATATATATATATATATATACATATAAGAATAGATAGAAAATTGGCTCTATAACAACATATAAGCAAAATCTTGATGAATTAAAATGTCGTATTTAAGCGTAGTTTAAGACCGAACTACGCCGGGCGTCCCTGTTAGCTTAAATAAATATTCTTTGCCATTTAAACAAAAGAAGGTCAATCAGGCCGGTACCATTTACACTGAACATCCACAGAATGCCCACCTAATTATATTACACATGAAAAAGTCAACCGCTATATATATTCAAAATATAAATTTGCTTGACATTAAGAGTTTAAATCATTCTTTTCTATTTTCCCCGACTTTATGCAACACCGGCTCTGTTCAGCAGATTTGTTCACTCGTGAAATGAACTGAATTGCTAAGCTATTTACAAGGATTTACAAGACCAAATACGAGTAAAATATTCTGATTCACAATTTATTAATTAAATGTTTGCTATGGAAATCTAAATAATATTAAATTTGACAGAAAAGACGCAATTCATTGGCGAAATTAAAGTTTATATACAAAGTTAAGTATTACAGTTTTCTTGTTCCCTTTACACTAAAAAAAAAACTATAATATCTCCATAAGCTATTTTGATGAAAAAGTAGTAAATTTTGTTGTTTTGTAAATCACCTTTTTTTCTAATAAATTAAAACCTATAAGTAAAACCTAAAAATAATTGTAACACTTATTTAAACCTAATATGAACATGTAAAAATAGCTGCAAGGCGATTTATTTATTGATTTAAACAATAAACGCACATTTGATTTCTTAATCTTATCGTCTTAAGAGTGTCAGTATTTATTTATATTATGTTCAAATATACATTCTATACTTATTTTTAATGTTATAAAATTAGTACATTCTCGACAATCGACCCGACTACTGTTGGATGAAGTGTGTTTTTATTCAAACGTGAAACGGCCATTCTTCCATGCATTATTTTTTTTTTTTTTTTGTAGAGGGTTATTTCATTGTTAAACATCTGTAGCGTCTCTAAAAATAGAATATCGACGGGGCTGCTTAGGCATCATTATACCTAGTGTGCTGTTTAATCTAGGCATTGTTTTACCGTGTGTCAATTTCTGACAAACAGTAAATAAACACGTTAAAAACGCAAAAAGAATATTTCAAATGTGTTGGCCGCAGTGAATCTTTTATCAATTGCTCGCATACTATTAAAAAGGCAGCTCAAATTATTAAACAGAACAGATATTGAATAAATGGAAAATGTTTTAGAAATGTGTTTCATCGTGGGTTACTCTCCGCTGAAATGTGATTTTGTTGCATGCCCGTCTATATACAACGGGTGTATATAACGCATTACTTGCATATATAAACGTTTATGTGTTCATGTATATGTTTAATGTGTATAACGTATATATATATATATATATATATATATATATATATATATATATATTTATAAGTTTCTATTATCTTCTCCTGTTCTCGTGTTTATACGTGAAAATGTATTCACAGATACAGTTTAACAACGGACATATAACATTTACCATACAAGTGACGGATAACAATTCTATGGGGGTTTAATATATGGTCAATCTGAAAAATATATCCATTTGATTTTTGCTCCTGTCTTGACAAAAAAAAAAGTGTAAAGAAGATTCATCCAAAGAGGCCAACAGGTTCCAGGTTGTATTTCAGCAATTTATTACCTATTTTCCGCATTAGAAAGTTGTACGCAGGTCCTACACTTCTTATATTAAGTAGGTGTTAGACCCGTCGAGTCCCTGGTGCTCCGAGACATTAGGACCTGTTGGCTTCTCTTTCTCTCTGTCTCTAATTAATTTCTCTCTACAAACTCAAACTTAACTGTACGTGTCACAAAATCTATATCGCTGTTTATAACGTCACTAATACACATATCATAAAGAACACTTGATGTTTATTCACTAATTTATGTTGTTCATCTAGAAACTGTTTACCTGCTCCGCCTATGTTAACCTCTCAAGTCGGTATTCCAATGTTATTGTGGATAAATGTTTCATTCTAAAAAATATTTTGACTAAGATTTCATTTAGACTTACGAAACACAACAACAACAACAACAATAATAATAATAATAATAATAATAATAATAATAATAATCTGAAATATTATGGAAAACCTCTGAATGCGGAGACTAGTACACATGAACCACATGCGCCGACTAGACAAAATACTGCAGATACATGAAAGAGCGTTACATTGAACCGAGTACATTGAAGCTTCACACACACACAAGTTCGGTATCCTCGTCCCCTATTCCAACTTTACCCCATTACCGCCTCACTAAAAGAGTGATGACAAATAGTCGAGAAGGGTCAAGGAGGATGGAAAGTCCGAGAGGAGAGCACTGACCAAAGCTCCACTAGATGAGTGCGAAGAGAAATTCGACCTGTAGGAGGTTTATTGCCACTAAAATCCAAGTGGAGACCAATGGCGGCTTCCAGCGAGAAATCAATAGTAAGCGGCCGTTGCAATAACGCAAATTTATTTGCAAATGTTAACGAAAGAGGTTGAGAGTACAGAAAAATCTGGGGAGACTTGTTGCTACTCTTCTTCCAAATAAACACCACAGGTTGTTTTCAAGGGGAGATCTTTGATGACCTGTGTGATAGCTCCTCATGATTTTATTATAATAATAATAATAATAATAATAATAATAATAATAACGATAATGATGATCGAGAAGCATTCTTTATAGATTTGCTCCTGTACCAACAGCATCATAGTTCAAGCAAGATTAATAAAACGCATTAGAAAATAAAGTGAACGGCATATACAGAATCTTCATAATATAGATGCTTTCACAGAATCAGCTTACAAACAACCCTTGTGTAATAATATGTACGGATATAAACCATAGTCTTTCTATGGCTATGTAGATTTATGTATAGCTTCTTCATGGCATATATACATCAGAGTACCTATCATTTGATGTCTTAACAAAATTTAGTACTGAATAAAACAAAACTGTGCGCGTTTAGGACATTCCATTTATTATCATAGTAATGAAATTTAGCCATAATCGTATTCATTGGACAAAAGAATTACAGCTTGCTTTTTTATGTACGTTGAGTAATTTCTTTATTTTAACCTAAGAGTAAAATTGAAATAAATTGAATATGAAAATTCACTTGTCGACTTGATCTTCCCGTGAATTTCGAACAAGCAATAGTAAGACTGATGGGCCGGCCAGAATATATATATATATATATATATATATATATATATATATATATATATATATATATATATATATATATATATATATCGATTGTAAGAGGTTCTCAAAGCTAAACAGATACAAGGAACAGGCAGATCAGATATTGTATATAAGATTAGTTGTTGGTATCAAACAATCGAATGAGGAAACATTCAGATTTCACAATAAATTTTGTAACTTATACTCTTTGGCTGATGCAACGCACACCCGCTATATTATCAATCTATATATTAGTGTTGGGACGATTAATCGGGAATCGTAAAAATCGGCACATTTAGGGGTATCGGAATCGGAATTGGACAAATTTGTGCATATTTTCCGATGCCAAAACGATTCTTGTAATTGTCTTTTTGATTTGAATATGTTTAAAGCAAAATCTACCTATACCTGCAATAATTATAAAATAATAAATGTTTATCGATTTTTAACTACTAGGAAAACTTAAATCGATAGATGATTCCTACAAGTGTATATTTTCCTTTTGGAAAATATCTGCAAATTTGGCATGTGTGTGTGTGTGTGTGTGTGTGTGTGTGTGTGTGTGTGTGTGTGTGTGTGTGTGTGTGTGTGTGTTTTACGGTAGTCGAGAAAAAAACGATCCTATATTTAAACAGAGATTTACAAAGAATCGGAATCGGTAATTGTATCGAAATCGGAAATTTACTATGGAATCGATTATTGCAGTGGAATCGGGGAAAATATTGGAATCGTTTCATCACTAGTATCTATGTACTATAATTAAGTCCCTTTGAAAGAATATCGTTTACTGTGTGAATCATAATTAAATAACCAACTTAAAAGTCATAAAATAATCATATTTTAAACGTTTATTATATCATAAAAATGATCTTATACTTAAGGTGGAAAACAGTATAACTATGAGAGCAGATTTCTGAGAATCAGGTCAAATACTATGGCATAATTTATATAATATCTCAGAAATTTAAAGATTTAACAAAAGCGGACAGTATACTCTTATGTAATAGTAACAAAAGCTAGTGTATGTTATAATTTATAATGATGGAGTATGACATGTGCTGACTTATTTATATATAAATTGTATTGCGATCTCTACTTAGCAATAAAATACACTTTGTCTGTATGCGTGTGTCTGTTCGTTTCCTACATGAAAACAGTTTAGCGGATTATTTAGGAATTTCACACAAATACACTCTATGTGTCCGGCGGTGATCTTAGATAGGTTTTGTATCAAAGTCCCACCAGTAATTATAAAAATTTATAATCGAAAAAAATCGGGTTAAAGAAAAGAACAGTTACATTTGGACCAAAGTTTTAAGCCTGATATCAACTAAAATTATAAGTGCATTTTAGACGTTTTATTACCGAATAAGCTGAATGGGCCAGCATATAAAATCAACAGTAAGTTCTTTTGTAAGACATACCCCGTTTAAAATATTTTTACTGTTTAGAACGCATTTAGAGCATGAAAATTAACTTTTGAATGTTAAACTTTAAATTAAGCCGTTTTATAAAATAATGTTATTATATTAACCGTAGGTGTTTTGTAGTGCAATACAAACTACAATGTATTGTGAACTAAATAACTGAGGGGGAGCACGCGAGTCTTTCACCCGGTGCATATCGGTGGGTCCCCGATTAGTAGGCAAGCAGTCGATTTGATTTAAAAATGGGCGATTTCACTAATTTCAATAACATTAAAAGTATTAGAAGCATTAGACTTTCGTTGACTTTAATTCAATCCCGGGGAACGTCGGGCCTTCGACTAATTGTTTATATTTTCAGATGAAAACATGATGCAAGTTATATCTCCCTATCTGTATGATATAATATCTGTATGATATAATATCTGTATGATATAATATCCGTATGACATGATATGGGTATGATATAATATCTGTATGACATGATATGGGTATGATATAATTTCTGTATGATATAATAATATCTGTATGATATAATATCTGTATGATATAATAGTTTTCTTATTTTTAAACTCAGCCGGTATGGAACACGATGAAGGTTATCAGGAAGTAGTTGTCAGCAACGCTAGTGCAAATGAGAGGAAAACGCATTAGACTAGATTGTTAATTTTTAACAAAGGAGAAGCATGATTGGTATCAATTGAAATAAGTGTTTGTGGAAACAGCCATGTTACTTTCTTGGTAATCCTGGTATATTGGTAAAGAGGCATGACTATTATTTAGTCACAATATTTGCTTAATATTAATATTTATGAATCCGTCACAGGTATATAAAACGGAAAGTATCAGGATCATGTTGACTATTGTTCTCACTCGTGTTATTCACACGACGCTTAGAATGGTGTGAATTCAGATCTCATTGTAAGATTCGTGATTTTTTTTTTAAATAGAACCTTACTGTGGATTGAAACTTCAACCGTCAGAAAACTGTCACTCACAACTGCCCGTTACGTAACAAGCTTTGATGCTTCAATCTTCAATACAGGAGATACTAAGAATAAAATTAATAATAAGACTAGCGATATTGAAAGTGAAAATAGAAAAATCTTCTCGGGATTAAACAAAGTGTTCTGTTCTAAAATCTTCACGGTGTTCCAGGTTCGAAAGGAAGCACTTGAACCAGTTCGAAAGTGAGACAATAATTCGATAACATTTTAGATGAAAACGATTGCCCGAATTCATCCAAACAATAGAAGTTACTTATCCTCATCTAAAAACATTTGAAACACAATATATATTTAAAATAACTCAAGTGGTTACTGCTTATTTGTTTAGTGTTTATAGAGAGATAAACTTGTATATAGGAATAGCTCACATAGGTGATAACGTCTTCAGACATTGCGATCTAACTCGCTATGCAGTACAAAATCAGACCAGCATTATTTACTTTTCCTTACTATTTATGATGGAGATAAATAGTGAGACGAGATGTCAGGATTGTAAGGATTCGAATATTTGAACGAAAATAGGACTGAGATTTAACGTTTTATTTTAATGGCCAGCGTTTTCCAGTTTAACATGTCCCCCACGCGGTTGACGAGAGATTCGGGCTTCGGCGCTAACGGCGGTGGGGCTTGCACTGCTTCATTTTAGAGACATCATTTTTGATAACTTTTTTCTGAGCTCATTCAGGTAACGAAATGACTAGCTGCTGTCTATGTTCTGTTCGTATACCTCTGCAGCCACCCCATCCCGGCGGTGAAGAGTGATCGTGACGTGGCATCACGCTCCCTTGAGGCCAGGGAGGAAACCATGTTGATGCGCGAACACTCTGGTTTTGCTCATCATCACTTTGGATTTTTTCTTTCTTTGTTTACAGATTTTATGTTTTTTTAAATGTTTTCTTTTCTTCCTTTTTATATCTTTCTTTTCTTTTTATTCATTTGCGCTATCTACCGTCTTTTTGTCTGCCTAATTTACAAGCTTTTTTATATATTTTTTTAATTTTACATCGGGTTCCCTTTTTCTACTTTTTGAATCGTTTTTTTTGTGCAGCTGTTTTTCTTTTTATTGCATTCTTTTTTTTTCTATTTGTTCATTTTCATTATCTCTCTTGTTCTTAAATATTTAACATTGTTTTCAATTATTTTTCGTTTAATTTTTCTTTTTTTTCTTCCTATTACTGTTTTATTTTCTTTATTTCTTTAACTGTGTAACTGTTTCTTCTCTCTTTGCATTTGTCTTTATTTTGTTTGTTGTCGTGCACCTTCTTACATTCTCTTTTTTGTTTGTTTTCTTTAGATTTTATTTCGCAGTTTCTTCCTTCCTTTCCTTTTTTCTTTCTTTTTTCTTTCTTTCTTTTCCTCTCCTTCCGTGTTGCTCTCTTCTTTTCATTACGTATGCAGGCATTTAAAGCACTGCTCGATAATTCTATCTTAAGGAACTGGCATTTCCCGTAAAATACGCAGAGAAAGAAAAACATGAAAGAAAGCAAAACTCCAACTGTAATAATCCATCGAGACATAACAAAGCTTGCCCTACACAAATACCTGCAAACAACTTCGCCTAAAAAAGAAATATGCGTCTGCAGATGACTATCATTTGATCATTTTTAATGCAAGTCATGTGTGTTATTTCATATTCTATACCATTTTACTGTGAAAACTTTTCCAAAGGGGCCACAACATATCAAGACCCGTATGCCACTCGAGGATAAGGATTTATTTGTATATTGTATTCAGTTGACGCAGTTGCCTAATAATCGTATGTAGAAATAATTTGGTATAATTAGATCATTTACGAGGACGTCTGAACAAGAACTTGTTTATGTTGGACTTGAAGATAATGAAATTGCAGTCATCTGGAAAGATAAAAATAATATTATTAGAAATAATAATCGGCAAAAGAAAAAACAGACAGATAAAGAATAAAACGAGATAGGAACATGGGAAGAGAAACAACTACACGGAAGATTCATAATTATGACAAAAGATGAAAATACCGAGAACACTTGGACATGGATGCGAAAAGGACACATAAACCAGGAAAATGAATCCCTAATAATTGCACCACACGATAACTCAATAGGAACCAACTACACCAAAGAAAAGATCGATAAAACACAAGAAAAGAGTAAATGCAGACGGTGTGCACAAAGAGACGAAACGATTAACCATATAGTAAGTGAATACAGCGAACTGGCATAAAAATACAAGAACAAACACGACCAAATAAAAATAGCAGTACACTGAGAATTATGCAAAGAACTGCATCTCGAATGCACAGACAAATGGTAAAAACATAATCCGCCAACAGTACTTGAAAACGAGAATCACAAGATCCTATGGGGCATGGACATATAACGGATAAAGCCGTCCAAGCAAGAAGACGGGATGTCGTAATAATTAACAAGAAAGAAAAATCCTGTCAAATTTTAGACTTTGCTGTTCCAGCTGACCACAGTGTGAATATCAAAGAAAATGAGAAACGGAGCATGTAAACAGAGCTAGCCAGAGAGCTAAAAGGAATATGGAAGATGAAGAAAATCAAAATAATGTCTATAATAGTAGAAGCACTAGGAACAATTCTGAAAAACTTTGAAAAAAGAATAGGAGAAATTGGAATCAAAGGAATGACTGAAAAAATACAACGAACAACAATAATGAACACAACTGAAATATTAAGGAGACCCCGTGAATAAGGAGACTAACACACATGAACAACAAGCACGAGCTAGACAAACTGCTGCAGAGACAAAACATGAAGTGCTACAGTGAACCAATAACATTGAGGCCACATTTCTCTAAGTTTTCTAACCCAACCTCCATCCTACATTACTACACCACTGCTTCCCCAAAAAGTGAGACAAAAGAGCGAAGTAAATCCAAGGAGGAAAGAAAAACAGAGGAGGGAGCACTGACCAGATCTACGCTGGATAAGTGGGTAGAGTACGGGGACTTTGGGGAGGCTTAGTACCACTAAGCAAATTCCAATAAGGGCCAATAGCCGCTGCCAACGAGCAATCAATGATAAGCAGCTATTGCGATAATGCAAAATTATTAGCAAATACTATCGAAAGAGGTAGAGAGTAATGGAAATTTATGAGATGTGTTGTCACTAAACTTCCAGGGAACACCACAGGCTGTTTTCAAGCAGAGATCTTTGATAAGTTGTATGAACAACAACAACAACAACAACAACAACAATAATAATAATAATAATAATAATAATAATAATAATAATAATAATAATAACAATAACTTTGATAAGAGAATGGGAGAGATTGGCATCAGCGGGACAACCGAGAAGATACAACGGTTAACAGTAATGAAAACAGCTTAAATAATAAAGAAAACCCTTGAATGCGGAGATTAACACACACATATGCGCTACAGTAGCATTACATGGAATTATGAAAAGTGAAACTCTATAATTGAAATTGAACTCCATGTGCTCGTGTAGCCTCCATTGTTTTCCTTTATGTGTCAACAAAAACTGGCGCCACACAAAACAAGCGAGGCGAATCAAGGAGCATGGAAACACCGCGGAGAGAAACACTAGGTGGACCTCTGCTGGAACAGTTCAAAGATGACTGCGACCTTGGGAAGACTTTTTGCCATCCAAATTCCAGTGAAGACCAGTATTCTCCGCTAAAGAGCAATCAATATAAACTTTTTTTTTTTTTTACGATAGCGCAAATTCACCTGAAAAGAAAGATGTGAAGAGTACTGGTACTCTGGAGAGACCTGTTGTCACTCAGAATTCAAGGAACACCACAAGGTGTTCTCAAAGAGATTTTTTTTTATTATGGTTGGTGTAACTACTCCTAGTGAGTAACTAATAATAATAATGATAATAATAATAATAATAATAATAATAATAATAATAATAATAATAGAAAGAAGAAGAAGAAGAAGTAGAAGAAAAGAAGAAAAAAGAAAAGAAGTACGAGGAATAATCATCCAAGTGTAATATTAGGCTAGACGTATGGAAGCCCAGAATTAAGATAAAACCTGTGTAAATATCAGCATGTCTCATTATGTTTCGTGTATAATTTTTATTTGGTTAACTGTGCACACTTCCGTATGTAGTATCTAAAATGCATGTAGTATCTAAAATGTTCTTATGTTACGCTCGTTCTTTTGTATTTTCTTTTTATTGCCTCGAAGAATAAATTGGTGATTTCGGTGAAAAGGTATATTTGTAAGTTTTCTGTTTGGAAAAGTTACATTTGTATGTTTTGAAAATATTGAAAAAAACAGGAGTTTTATTATTATTATTATTATTATTATTTTTTTTTTTTTTTTTTTTTTTTAATATTATTATTTATCTCTTGTTAGGCACTATTTCTAGTCCGCCAGAAATTTGAAATCGCTTCCTTTTGATAGCGTTCCTCCATAAGCCTGGCATCTTACTAAAAGCGCTTATCATGATATTCACTGAATTTTGTCCATTGTTTTTTCGTTGACACATCTGATGAAAGAAAACAAATCTCCTGTATTCTCTGCCTTTACTAAGTACTTCATGGGGCAGACTTTATCCTATCCCTAGAACATAAAAAGAAATATATTATTCAGTCTAAAGAGAGAAAAGGGGAAAGCGTGTGGTAAATGTTTTAATCCTTGTTTTCTGTCCACGTTTCTACCATACGCTGGTCGTTAGCAAAGCTATTCCATGAGCACAGAAACCAGGCATACTTGGTGTCAAGATTTTGCTGTTCTGAAATGAATCCGAAGTTTTAAGATATATTTAAGAAACAGAAACAGCCATTAGAAGGTTTATTCTCAATTCTTTTGCATCCAAGAATGCGTTTTACTCAGGTGTCTATAGGAAAATGTGTTTTGTTTTAGCGTCTATAACAAAACCTACCTTATTCTTGTAAAGAAATCTGCCGTGCATTGCAAGAAACCCCCAGTATAGTTTTGCGTTAATTCGCAATATTTCTCAATTGCGATTACGCGTACTCTGAGCCAAATCTACATATCCTCTTTCTGAAAAGGATTATCGCTCCCCACTCGAAAATTATTCCACATTATTTTTTTTTTACTTGAAAACAAATGTCTGATGTGATAATTGAACACAATTCTTTCTCATCCAGGAACGACCATTCCTCAATTAGACAAATAGGGGGTTCTTTTCTCCCAGAGCAGTTATATTCTCAGGGGTTTAATCCACAGTGTTTATGCTTCGGTGGTTGATTTCCGTAATATGTTATGATGAATCAGAGTTAGTATTATAATTATTCTGTGATAGGTTTGTATGGATTTTATAGTGCTGTCTTGTATTCTCTGTGTTTCAGAAGGGTGAACTATTTTAAAAGAAAACATTATATGTAAAGACTTATCTACAGGGGTAAGCATGAAATATGTGCATACATGTCTTTACGGATATATATATATAGGCGATCAATAGGCCAAATTAGACCAAACAATAACAATCTCACAATTAACTGTTGCATAAAATTTGATGCGATTCTTACCATATAAATATACAGAGTTGAATGATAAAACTGTCGCCGAGAAAAGCAACATGATTCAATTTCCTTTTGATGAAAACGGGTTCTCATTTTCTTATTTTTGCAGATGACGACGTTAGGTTTTTGCAACTTTTGCAGGGAGGTGTCGACGTCTTCCTACATTCTTCCTACTTTCCAAATTGGTCACCCATTTTAGCAATGACCAGGCTCAACGTTACTTAACTACGGTGATCTGACGGGAACCGGTGTGTTAACGTTATTATGCCGTGATTATACAACGTGTATATATATATATATATATATATGTATATATATATATATATGTATATATATATATATATGTATATATATATATATGTATGTATATATATACATATATATATACATATATATATATATATATATACATATATATATATAATATAAAAAATATAACATGGAAATTACATAATTGTCGATGCAATAATTTATTTCAACCTTATGGTATTTTCAAGCATCTAACCCAGACAATTACATTTTCGATACTGTTGTGTACAGATGCCAAGAGCAGTAGAGGCCTTTTACCATGTCTGAAAGTGATACAATGTTCAACGAGCGAGATCGAAGATGCGCTGCTGTATAACTACTGTTCTCTACCAATCCAGGTTATGGTTGCAGGGTCATAGCCTGCACACTTTAAATTCAACTCCGGACCGGTCAACACTAGAGGTTACAGCTCAACTAAGTTTCAGGCCATGGTTATAGTCTATTGGGTGATTCCAAGTGAGGCTTACATCATGCCACCTTACATAATTGACGTCAGCTTAAAAGTCAATACCAAAGTGTACCTGGATGTGTTGAAGAGTGTGCTGATCCCCTGCTGCAACCAGGTGGCCGCTGCCAGATCCTGAGTGAGGCAGCACGATTCAGCGCTGGCCCACAAGTTCAAAGAGACTGAGGCTTGACTTCAGAAGTACGCCTATGAATGTGTACTCTTCTCAAACTGTGCCATACTCCCCCCCACCTGAACTCCTGGACTACTTCGTTTGTTAAACTATTAAGAACGTACTTCCACAACACCAAAGCCAGGTTGCTAACAGCCATCCGCTGAGTATTCGCTAAGTTCCCGTCAAAACTTGTGGAAAAGACATACTCCCAGTTCCGGACGTATCGAGGCGGTGATCTAATCTAAAGGCGGCTACATTGAATATATGCCAACTCTTCTACATAATCAAGTTACCTTAATTGATTTTTTTTCTATGAAAGTTTTAAAATAAAGCTGTACTGTGGTTGTCGTTTTGTTAAGGCGACAACTTCATCGTTCAAACATATATATATATATATATATATATATATATGTATATATATATATATATGTGTATATATATATATATATATATATAAGCTCCTTTAAGAAACTCGTTTCTCATCGGTAAGTACTTTCAGTTGAATTAAGTCGGTCAATTTAGCTCTTATGCATAGATCATCGTGTAACGATTAAGTTACTGTGACTGACGTAAAGAACATTTAAAATTAAAATGTTTAAATTCAACGTTATGTCTCGCGGTTAACGGTAGCCGATTATATACGGTCTTCGCTGAACCAGCCAGAGATGGCTGGTGTTGCTGAGTTCGAATCTGTCGACGGGTGTAAATCGTGATGCACTGAAGATTCCTGAAAGGATGAAAAACTAGTGTATGTAGGTATTTAATTATTATGGGAACAAAATTATATATATATATATATATATATATATATATATATATATATATATATATATATACCCTTTAAGAACTTAGTTTTTATTGTTCAGCACCACAAGTTTAAGGTAAAAGTCGGCCACTTAATCTTACACGCGCAGATCTTGATGTCATAATCATTACATCACTATCACCGTCTCGATATTTAAAAGTAAATGCTTAAATTTCAACTATATTTCTCGCGGTTTACGTTGGTCTTATGGATTTGTTCCTTGCTAATAGAGTCAGAGATGAGTTTGTTGCCGGGTGCCAATCTCCCGACTGGGGGTAATTGTGACACTCTTAATTGATGATTTCCTAAACCATTGAACAGTAATGTGTGCAGGTATTAAAAATTATTATAGTAAAAATTATATGATATATATATATATATATATATATATATATATATCATATCATATCATATCATATCATATCATATTAAATAATTAAAAAATATTTGTAATATTATATTGATCAACTCCGATTTTTACCAGAAGAGAAATGATGTTATTTTTAATGTAATTTTGTGTTGTATTATTTTTTTTATTTTTACTTTGTTAAATGAACTGATTCTCCACGAAGTTTCATAATCACAAACTCAAAATAACTACATCAGATTGTATTTAAACAATAAAGGTTGTGGCTTGAGAAAATAAAATTTGCATTAAAATTAAAAAAAAAATAAAATTCTTCTGCATTACTTTTCCCCAGTATGTGTTTTTTTTTTCTACAAGAAAAATGTTTCAATGATTTCAAAATTTACCCTCATTATCACATTCTATTTTACATGTCTTACAATCCTTACACATTAGTCAATGATCGGCAGATTATATTAGGAGATTATGCATATTGACGTTGTGTCACACATCAGACGGAAGTAATTAATCAAGCGAATGATCACCACTTTGTTAATCACGTTGACACACCGGTTCCCGTCAAATCACCGTAGTTAAGTAACGTTGAGCCTGGTCATTGCTAAATGGGTGACCAATTTGGAAAGTAGGAAGAATGTTGGAAGACGTCGACACCTCCCTGCAAAAGTTGCAAAAACCTAACGTCGTCATCTCCCCTAACGGGGATATACATGCGACTGGGGACTGCTTGTGAATTTCATCCTCCCATGAAACTTTATCCTTCGGAGGAAGCCGGTTAAACCCGAATAGTGTTGGTGCTGACTGCACTTTGACAACGCCTGTTTCATCGCAATGGCCTAGTTTAAAAACAAAATTGTCATTAGATGAGTCTTAAAAATACAATGAATAATGATTGCTGGAAAGAGCTCTGCGCGTGTAATAATAAGTACAATAATGTTTTAATTTCTTTGTGCGAATATAAGTAAAACGTATTTTTAGTTCACGTGACTGATTTCAACAACGGAAGTTGATGTCTACAAGAAAAGAGATTTCGCAATTCTTTTTCTCGCCGGTCATTAAGCTTTCAAGTTTGTAGACACTTCGCGGTTCCACCGGTCCATTGTGTTGTCAATGTGTTCTCGTCTAGATCATCAAGACAGTCTATGAGTAAGGAGTCACTATATTGAAGGCTTTGAATGATGTTAATCGCGTGAACCTAAACCATAAAGATAAAACAATTCTATGAAGAGTAGAATCCAACTCTTTTATAATTCACCAATATCAACAAACACAACATGACGGATAATGTGTATACAGGTGTCTTGCTAACTGCAGTTACACATTAAATTTAATCAAGATAATTCTAAGGCAAAACGTGATAGTTTCCTGAATTTTCTATAAACGTTAATTCTCTTTACTTCGTACTTGACGCTGAAATGTGATATCAATTGTAAACGATTCATTAATTTACGCGCGAGTTTACCAAAATCTAAGAAATAATTTAGAACTGTATAAGATTAACAACAGTATTCGAACGAAACCATTTATTTAAAGCACAGGAATAGCATTCTGTCGTTTCTGTCAGTCATGACAGGGTAACAGCTTTAAGTAATTCGCAATTGTATTCCTCTTGTAACTCGCACTGAAGATCGAACCTTCAACCACCAGTCGAGTGTCACAAATGAATTTATTTAGTCATTCCTCCAAATTATGATCTCAGTCCTAAAATTTTGAACCATATAGAGTTTTATTGAGTAACAAAAAAATCTAAATTTACAAATTCGTCAAGTGTCTATGACTTATTCTTATTTCAATGGAGAATTAATAGTATATACAAACAAATAATTATTTTGGATATGTAATTGTTTACTATACTTGAAACGTCGATCTCTTTTCTGATCGTGATGAACGATCAGGATGATAATGTTGCGTTTGCTATAATGGTCATGAATATATATTCTTCCGATAAAAAATATAAGCATATTTTCAGGTCATTAAAAATAGAAGATTAGTCAACCTAATTCTACATAAACATATATATTTAAACAAAATATAAAAGCGATTATACGTTTTAACAATAATAGCGGATAGGGTCTCTATCGCAAACCTTCTGGCAATTTATATCTACATACTGGACCAGAAAACTTCCAGCTATATACAATATTTTTTTTATTACAGCCGATAACATTAAAGATGACATCACTATTTAAACAAACCACATCTGGAAATGTTAAATAGTAAATAAATAACATTTTTGTGATATGTATTCATAATTTATTTCACATATCTTAAACTACATATTGTTTTAAACAATATAATACAGCAAAATAACCCAAGCCTATATTTTAATAATAACTTGGTTTAATCTGAAAGTATCTCAACGCACAATGAATAATAGTTAAGTAAGGAGTTTATACTGAAAGCTAACGCACGTCTTTTCCTATCAATTTACGCCAACATATTGATATAGGATGAGGTTAATATAAATAAGAAACAAACAAAAAATTAACTGGCGGAAAACAGAAATAGTGACAAATGAAACGGGGGCATTGAGCAAAACTAAATATACGACACAAATAAACACAAATCACGAAATAAATACTCCCATGCAAAGTCAAGTCCGGACAGCAAATAAATAAAAACGGCCGTTTATTTGCAGTGAGACTCCCGTTTGATTCTAAGAGATAAAAACTTTAAAAATCTGTAACCGAAATTGAAAACAACATAAAAGTAAGATTCTTAAAAACCACTGTAAGGAAAAATGTAAAAATGTAATAAAAAAAAAATAAATAAATAAAATTGTTAAATGGTTTCAACAAATATTTCGCATAGTTTAGAAACTTTATATAAATAGGATTCAGGTTTTAGTTATTGACCATAGTATCGCCATTGGTGATATATTTAAAGCAGAATAACAAAGAATAGAAATAAATAAAACGCTCCTTACGAATTAAGTAACGCGAGTTTGTCTGGGACGTAATATTTCAAGAAGCATCTACTTACCCGCGGCTTTTATACGTGCATCACAAGTGTTCCATTCAGTTTCGCGCCCTCCACCCCATTTTGTTACCCGCCTTTATTTAATTCCTAACCACTAGAACTCCTCTATAATTTACAGAGTTTTGTGTCCTGTATTTTGTTCGGTCTTTTTATTCTTGAGTGTTTTTTTTTCATTAATTAATTTACACTTTAATAAGTACCATCGGGTGACGCGTATCCCGGCTAAAACCCACTTAACTGCCTTGATTTATTTCCCGTTTCAATCTCACGTCTCTCTGCAGAAAAGATGAATACTATATGCCCAGACGCTTTCAAACCATTCATAACATTCCCCCCACACATATATATATATATATATATATATATGTGTGTGTGTGTGTGTGTGTGTGATTATTCATCACAAGAACTGACACGTATGCATGTATTTAAACGATAACGCGCAAACAAACACACACGCATACACACATATATATATATATATATATTCATACACACATATATATTTACATATATGTATAAGTGCGAGTATATATATACATATGTATGCATATATATATATATATATATATATATATATTCATATATACTATTATATAAAAGGGACTTATTGTTTGTGTTAAAGTTCGTTCCGTTTGAAAACGACAAGACCGATTTTTATGAAAGTTCACACAACAATACTTGATGTGCTTGGCAGTGTTCTTAGAAATGTTTAGTATCGGAATATCTTCGATAAATACCTATAATCGATAATCAAATAATACGATAAATGGAACAGGAGATTTTGTCTAATGTTAACACTTTCCACAGTATTATATCACAAGTGCATTTCAGAACTTTTATTACTACATAAGCCAAAAAGCCCGACATGTTTTTTTGTTTTTTTTTTATATGACAAAGTTGCGTTCGAAATGAATGTTTCTGTTACGTGCGTTATTCACGTATTATAGTTGGCTTTTGCATTTTAAACTTTAATGCTCGTCAAATAAATTATATATAGTCAATAGCATGCTCTCTACAGTGCAATGTATTGTGGACTAAGTCATTGCGGGAAAGCATGTGAAGCTTCCTCCCAGTGGACTCAGTGGCAGAAGAATTTATCTCACAACAAATAAGATTTTTTCATATTTTTTATCGCACTACAAAATTCTACATCTTAAATGACTTTTGAATGTACATAAATACAAAGTCAAACGCAAAATAATTGGATAAGGTCACAACGGTGTTTCTTTAAACAGATTTATATCTGCACTAATAATTATAACCAATAAAACTGATTTGTTCAAGGATTTATTTATGATTCATCATAATATGATATCCATAAACAAAATCATAATTACCTATAAAACACTACTATAATTAAACTCAACTACCAATATTATCATAGGCGTAAATTGTGAATTAGAAGTAAAAACGTCGATGCGTAAGATCGGTAGATCTTAAAAGAGACACATAATAAAATAATGAGAAACACAAAATAATGGGAAAACGTTGGAAAATACTATATACACCCTTTATCTATCTATCTATCTATCTATCTATCTATCTATCTATCTATATATATATATATATATATATATATATATATATATAGTCTAAAGAAGCTTTAAATAACAAAAATATAAAAATGAAAAATGAAGAATGCAGTTTTAATATACAGAATTATATATATATGTATATATATATGTATACATATATATATATTAATACACACATATATATTTACAATTTACTCATGCATAAGCCTGAATAATCCTAGAGTGGATGAAACGCGGAATATTCAGTGTAGCTTAATCTCCATATATATTTTATAACTTACTAACTAGCTCTACCTACGTATTGAGCACTGTTGAAGTAGACACTTAAAGTGTACGCATGAATTTATACTTTCGTATATTAAGTTATGTGAGTAAATGAAGTAGGTATATATATATATATATATATATATATATTAACAAAACGAGATTAAAACGTGAACTCGCGAGGTATATATATATATATATATATTTCACACTTCCGGTTATAAAATAGACGAATATTGGCTGAAGAGAGCTTGATAAGGATACCTTAAACGGTCCTTATTATCGGACTTGAAACCGACGGTACCAATGATTTGTCTCATCTAACAACTTTCTGTACACAAAATATAAATACGTTATTACATTGTGGATTTCTTTTTCCCCCCCAAAATAATAAATAAAAATAATCATAATCGCCCCCACCAGGAATTTACGGTAAATACCAATAGCCTTGTGGTTGACCACTATCGGGAAAGAACACCACAAAACAGGAAGAAAAGACAACTTTTTTTAAAAATAACTGGAGATGGAAAAATATACCTTAAATTACTCCACTAAAAATATACCAACACCAAGTAACCAGCTGTATACAAGAATCCTACTAACGAAAATTGAAGATGTAATTCAGAGGATGAGCTGGAAGATTATAAACGAAGTAAACGTCCAAGAGAATGTAAAAAACAATTTTGGATTAAAATCGAGAAAATACCCGAATAAAGTGGAAGAATTAGAACATTTTGAAAAAGATTTACTAGACATTATCGCTAAGCTTGAATTTAAACATAGATCAAATCAATTTCAAAAAAACAATAGCAGCTGATATAAAAAAAATAATAAGAGAAAATGAGACAATTGTTTTCTCAGATCAAACGAAAAATTTATATAAAATGGAAAAGGAAAACAACTTGTACTAAACTCTATTACAGAAAAATACCAAGTAGCAGGAAAAGATACTTATAAATCTATTAACCAAGAGGCTACAGAAGTAGTCACAGCATTAGATATAGAATACAGAGTAAATAGGTTAGCAAAGAAAAATGTGGTTATAACTTTAAAAGACCACAAAGAAAATTTTAATAATAAACCAACCTGCAGGCTAATAAACTCGGCTAAAAGCGAGATCGGTCTAGCTAATTAATAATTAGAGAAATAGTAAAAGAGATAAAAATCAAACCAAATCCTTATTTATGGGAAGACACGAGCGCGGTACTGGACTGGTTTAAAAATATAACTGAACCACACAAATGTAAATTTACACAACTGGATATCGTCGATTTTTACCCCTCAATCACTAAGGAAATCCTAGAAAAATCATTGATCCCTGCATCAAAATATAGAAAGATAAGCGAGCTCGATAAGAAAACAATCATGCAAGCAAGGCAGACCCTTTTATTTTTTGGCGATAAAACATGGGTATACACCTTTTCCATAAAATGGAGAAAAATAGAGCACAAACCAGCATACGCCCCGGAATTAAGTCAATGTTCGCTCTGTAATGCAGAAAAATACTTAATCCTCCGGGCAATTCATGACCCAAAAATAAAATGTTTAAATGTGAGGAGTGAAGCTTTGAAAAATTGCATACACAGAAGGAAGGGGCTCTTAATAAACTGGATCAATGAAAAGAACAAAACTTAGCTGTTGATTATATATATATATATATATATATATATATATATATATATATATATGTATATATATACATGTATATATGTATATATATATATATATATATATCTGTAATAGGAAAAAAATTGTGAATACTAAAATGATTAGTCGGTAAACTTGGATTTTAATTGTAATTATATTATATATTTTAAATTAATGTATTATATATAAATTTTTAAATGTAATTTACAATCTATTTAAAATTTAAAACTATATAAAAAATATGATAATGTTAATATACTAGGAAAATAACTTAGGATAGATAAATACTCACTTCCCCAAACCTTGAAAGATTTGTGTTTTTTTTTAATTTTTAAACGTTTTTCGAAATTTTTAAACGTTATTCGATATAATTAAACGAAAGATTTATTTAAAAAAAAACTTTGAACGTATTTTAGAAATTTTTAAGCGTAATTCGATATAATTAAACGAAATTTAAAGTTTTTAACCGATACCAATATAAATTTTAAGGTGTTTTATACCTAAGAAAAATTAGATTTTTAAATGAATTTGTGTTCAAATTAAAATCGATTTCTATAAGGGAAAATGTTTTTCGAAATTTGATTTGAAATTTATATAATTCAAAGTTTAAAGTTAGTGAAATCATCATCATCCGATAAATAAACGGGGGGGGGATTTAACAAAACAAGTTTTAAACCTAAACTCGCGAGGTATATATATATATATATATATATATATATATATATATATATATATATATATATATTTCACACTTCCGGTTATAAAATAGACGAATATTGACTGAAGAGAGCTTGATAAGGATACCTTAAACGGTCCTTATTATCGGTGTTGAAACCGACGGTACCAATGATTTGTCTCATCTAACAACTTTCTGTACACAAAATATAAATACGCTCTTACATTTCGGATTTTCCTTTTAATTGAACACTCATCGGGATTTCTTTTTCCAAAAAAAACTAATCATATATATATATATATGTATATATATATATATATATATATATGTGAAGTAGTTATATATATATATATATATATATATATGAAGTAGTTATATATATATATATATAAACACATACAAATTACAATATGTTTACCAAGGTAATCAAAATGGTAAACTTAAAATATATCATAAATATTAAAGAGTTAATATTTACAAGTAAAATAAACTCAGCCAGATGAAAAAGCTCAATAAAACAGAAAAGGAAATAGAGCTTATAATATGAACAAATGATTAATAAAACATGTTAAAATACATCTTGAAAAAGAGTTAAAAACATATTTAAATTTAAAAAAGGAAGCACAAGATAAGTGGATAGTCCTTTATCCGCGGAGTTTCGAAGAAATACTCTCCTTCTCATCAGAGGGCAGGAGTTAGCAAAATGCAGGATCGGATTTTGCATATAAAAGTATTTAATGAAACTACAACTAAGTCACATATCTTACTTGGTTAAAAAAAAGGGTGAGGGAAGGGGAACAGGAGGCAAAAGAAAGATGATAAAAAGATTTCACATGAATGGATAGTCCGGTGAAGGGTAAAAATCCATAAATGGTAAATCCAAAACGGTCGAATTTAAAATTTCAATCCGATGGGTAAATTCCAAATGGTCCAAAATAATCCTAAAGGCAGAGTTCCTTGGAAAAAAGCGCAAATGGAATGAATTCCAAATCATTAAAAGAAAAGCACTGGAGATAAAATTTAAAACACGTCTGTCAAGGCTGGATGAATCCAATATATATATATATATATATATATATTGACAGGGTGAAAATATGCTGCATTTTTATATTTTGTATTATTTGATCATCAGTAGGGCTATAACATTAGCATATTCTTTTCATTATTTTTACTCTCTAGTATATATCCGACACAGGATCAATTTAATCAACCGAGAACAACATAAAGCTGCATAAAAAAGCATATAAGAGATTATTTAATATACACCTTAGAATTAAAACATGGAAAAGAATATGTTGTTGTCATTTCCCTAATAATCTCAACAATTTTTAAATTAAAAAAAAATGTTTTTTAAATTAAATGGGCGTTAATATATAAGAATATGACATGTACAAATTTAGGAAAATTTCGCTAGATCCCAAAGTTTAAAAGAAAAGTATTAAGAGATGTAAGCGATAAAATCCAGGAAGAACCAAAAGAACTCACATCGAATCCATTTCTCTTGTATAATCTTTTACCTCTTTATGTAATATATAAGACGAAAATTTTGGAAGAAAATATTGAGTGTTGGCATAAAATTATCGTTGCATCATCATCAACGAGCAGATATGTACATGTACTGAATTTTTTTTTTCAAAATATGATTAGTAAGAGGAATAACATCCTGGATTTTATGCTTTATATATATATATATATATATATATATATATATATATATATATATATATATATACCTATGTGTACACACACACATGAACATATATATACATATAAAAAAGGAAAGAAAAACGTCTACCTTAAACAACTAACCTAGTTCTAAAACAGATCCTTTGTTCGATAAAATGCATGCCCATTGGCTGATAGGAAGGGGCGCGGTGGATACTAGAAAGCTGATTGGCTAACTAGAAATCCTCAACATATATAAAAACAAGAAGCAACCACAGAATTCGCGCATAAGCCTGACGAATCCTATAGTGGATGAAACGCAGAATAATCAGTGTAGCTTACTCGCCATATATATTTTATAAATTACTTACTATATATATATATATATATATATATATATATATATATATATATATATTCATTTACGCATATATATATACATTCATATGTGGGTGTATATGTATATATATATGTATATATATATATATATATATATATATATATATATATATATATATATATATATATATATATATATATTGCAAGAGGAGGTTCAGACCGACTGGGAACAAATGCCGAGATAAGCGGAAAGCGCATACAGCTCCTAGAATTCCCAAATGGTCGCCCATCTGTTACTAACCAGGCTCAACGCTGCTTAACTCCGTTGTTCTGGTGAGTCCCGGTTTTTTAACTTGATTATCCCGTACATAACCTAATATATCAAACATACATACATACACACATACATACACACATACATACATACATATATATATATATATATATATATATATATATATATTAGCAAAAGTGCCCGTCGTTGACTGGGTTCAAAAACAACCTACAAAAAATGGACTCTGATTTATTAAAGTATGATAGGTTATGAAAACAAAGGGTTGAGATAGCTTCGAATTTGGGGGTATCAAACCAAAGCAAAATATGATGAAAATAAAAATATAATATATAAACCCCATAATGTATTATTCCATACCTGCTCTCACTGAAACGCTTATCACGATAATCTGTGGACATATATTAAAAACAAACTTGTAAAACTTTGTGACACATTTCTCTTTTATGGAGGTCAGTCGTGAACCTCATAATGTTATTCTACCGTATTTCTTCATACTGAAACATAATTATCAAAGTTTACTTACTCATATAGATATGAAAACTCTTTATTAAAGATTGTGCCTATTTCCATTCTATGTAGGCCAGGCGCGAACGCAGACCCCACAATTTTATTATACCACCCCTATTTTATTTGAAACATACTTATCAAAGTATTCTTATGTATATCTATATCAAAAACCCTTGTAAACGTTTTTTTTGTTTAATTTTAAATGTTTTATTTCCATACTTTGTGGACCAGGCGCCAACGCAGATCCCACAACCCACCGTTCTGCCAGATCAAACATAAAAAATCCTGTGTACCGATACATCTTCTATCATTATATGTGATTAGTTTTCTATAATAGCAACCATATAGGAGCCTATTCGTGACCAGACACGCACGGACGCACACACACACACACACACACACACACACACACACAGACGTTCAACTTTTTATTTTACACAGTGATCACCATTTATCAAGGCCCGGAAGCCACTCAAGGATAAGGGTTATTGCAAGTACATTACGTTAGTGTGGAGATTTTATGAAGTGTTTACTTAAGGGGGCGGTTCATTATGAATTTGTTAATATTATATATATTTGTTAACATATATATATATATGTGTGTGCGTGTGTGTGTGTGTGTGTGTGTGTGTGTGAGAGAGAGAGAGAGAGAACAACTGAAATATCCACGCTCATGTTTAATGGAAACGATGATCTCTTCTTTTACTTCTTTTACTTGTCGTGTACATAAAAAAATTTTTGGATAAAAATGAAAAATCGAAAAGCAATTGTGTTTTATTTATAGTATGGAGGTTTTTTCCAAAGGTAATAACCATTTTTATTACGCAGAAATGGATCAGAGGGATGGCGTAGTTACGATGACTGAACCTATGCATTCATGGCCTGAAAGTTCTATCTCTATGTTACAGATATTGACAGTCTGAGATTCTAAGAAAGCAACCTTTCTCATAGACGCGCGTCAGTATCAGAGATACTTCATGAAATTCCTGCACACAGAAAAAAATTGAACAGATCAACATTCATCGGCGTTTGTTGAACGTTTACGATGCCGATGCCGAATATGTCAGCACAAACATTTGCTGACTAAAATGCGTTGAGAATAGCGTTTACTACATAGAAAATAGAAATTCTGGAGATAGAAGACATTCTCGTTTTAATAATACTGTTCCCGTCTTCGTAGGATTTCAACTATTTTTCTTTTACGTAAAAAAAAGATGCATTACTTTTGGAAAGACACTCGTCTGTAGAATGTCGACATAATTTTTAGCACATATCCCTTATGGATACATTTATACATAAGATGAATGAGAAAAAACATACCTTTCTACGGGATTCGATCGTCAAAATAGTTTTATTTGTTTTTTTTTCCACGTCTATATGGATCTCTGGCACACACCTTCATTTACCTTTGAGCATTACAAGATCAGAATACTTCAAAATGCAAACAAAAGCACATTACGTTACTATCTATTATTTATATTAATTACTTTGATGTTGTTCCCATCTTATTATTACATCTATTCCCAACACATATTGGCATGACTATATTAAAAATATACATGTCAAATTGTTATTTTTATTATATCTAATTTTTCAAGCAGAGTATTATAAGACACTCCTTTATTTTAAAATGTCGGAATTCAAGTGAATGGGAATAAATCGAGTGGGTGCTTCGGCGGATGTTAATCTTTGACTGCTCCGCCATGTTCGGTGAAACCCGTGTCAGTTACAATAAGGAGAGTATGCTAAACGAGAAGGGCTTGCTCATTTGAGATTAATCAAATTTGCTGACAAAGAAGCTTTAAGAAAACTGAAGCCACTTGCTAATTCAGATCTAATTGCATTGGTCTGTAAAAAAGGAAATGCTGCTCAGAGACATGCATGTAAATAACTATTTCTGTGTGTGTATATATATATATATATATATATATATATATACATATATATATATATATATATGATACGAGAGTTGTAGCTAAATTAAGTCTTATTGTTAACTCGAAAGTTGAAGAGCTACAAAGACAGCAGTTGTACCATTAAAACGAGCAACAATGAGCTTAATAATGTATTTTCTTTTACATAATAACCACTGTTCTCCATGTAATTTTTCCAGCGATGACCGATTATCGAGGATAGTCCTCTGGAGCACAGCTTATCATACGAGGGTCATTCTAAATAAGGCTTCCTATTTTTAAACGCAAAATGTTTAAGAGCTACAAAAACGTGAGTGATACTATTAAAACGAGCGATATTCCGTAATCTATTCGCATAGCAGTTTTGCCAAAAATTAAATGACGCATCTTTGCTTCTGACGCATTTCCTGACAGGGCATGCTCTTTTAACGTCTCACACCATCAATATGTGCAAAAAAGAGAGGAAAATTTAAGATCAAGAATGTACAAGCCCAATTATAATTACAAGATAAACTGTAATCTCCTCAAATCTATTCGAGGAATAAAAATTGGAGGCATTTTTAAAGAATTATACTATTGTAGTTGGTATTAGATTATTAAGAAAATACTGATCAAGTTTACTAATAACAATTTTAAAAAAAATGTGTTGGCTTTTTTATAAGCATTTTCCTAATGTCGGTATTTCAATGGTGACTAAAAGTCCACCCTTCGTTACTTTGCCATCAGCGGTGGCAATGTGGTTAAGTCGGAGCTACCTGGCTAACATAATATCAGGAGTTTTCGTTTTTTTAAGGAGTGAGAGTGAGCATTTCGCTACTGTATTATAATAATTTTTCTACTATCGTGTTTGTGTTCTCGGCAAACTTTCCCCGACTTTGCAGGCAACTGTTGAACCTTGCTGTTTCCGATGACTAGAAGTAAACGAATAGCTGAGTCAAACGGGGAAGGACGACTCCGTGCAAACCAGATCAGCCTTCGGCGCAATCTTTGGAAGTTCTATGCAGCCCAACTCGCTTAAACACCGCAATAATCGCCTTCAAGTATATGAGGTAAAAATCATCGATACCAGGCTCTATGTGAGATCAACGATTATGCTTTGCTCCAATCGATAATTCGTCTCCGAGAAAACAATTTGAAAAATACATACAGTATTTTCAGAAGATTCTAGATTAAAATGCCTAATCTTTGCTTGAGAAATCGTCATTCAGAAGCACACCTAAATACATTGATAGATCTTTTCGTTAGTTTATTGTTAATGTTTTCGTATTTTTTTTTGCTTTGTCTACATTATTAGGCTATCAACCATTTTTACTCATAGCGTGTATTGCAGCGCAAGCTTGTCCCCATATATGACTTCCTCCTTACACATTTTACGTTTTACGAATACGCCCTACTTCTCTAAATTCTCGCGTATACTATTTATTCTTTTTCCGCTTCCTATATCCTTCTCTATTTTTCTTCATCTCTCTACGAATCTTTCGCTCGAATCTATTCAACTCTAACGCTGATAACGTGTAACTAAACACAAGTTAAGTATAATAAATAAGCTATTCAAAGACTAACCTTGTAAGTAAAAAGAATATAAAACTGAATATTCTAGTGAGATTGTGTAAGAATACACACACACACACATACACACACATACACTCACACACACACACACCCACACACACACACACACACACACATATATATATATATATATATATATATATATATATATATATACACAGTGCTGGGAAATTTAAAGTCCGCACTTGAATTTTTTTTAACTGCAAATTTAAGCTAAATTCAATTTAACTGTTTAAACAGCCTATACCTCATTTGATTCGCCTTTTATTCCTCTATAATTTTACCTGTTCATAGTTGAATTTTAATTGAAATATTATAGTGTTCACGTCAATTTAAAAAAAAAACTTCAACTTGAGGAGGCAAAAAGGAAGTTCGCGGCAACAAATTCGCTTAAAACCAGCTTAAATTATCGCTCCTAAATCAGTTTAAAATATCCACCAACAGGAAACACACCATCTCTAATCGTAATTGTTGTTGTTCCAGGTTATACAACGTAACATTTAGTCCATATGCCACGACATTCTATTAGTGATCCTCAGGAACTCATTAATCTCCATTTTTCTGGTTTATCCAATCGCGAAATCGGCCGATTGAAATGTGATGAGAAAACGGTACGAAATACTGTGCAAAAGAACCAAAACACCGACAATATTCGTGATGCCCCTAAATCTGGTCGTACTAGAGTTACTTCTTACAGGGAAGAAAATGCTCTCAAGATCCGCAGTCTAAGAAACAGATTTGAAACGGCTACCCAAATCCAACAACAGTACAATCTTGTTAAAATTGCTCTCTTTCTACTGTCAAGAACAGATCAAAGGAATTTAATTTGCAAGGATATGTTTCAAGGCACAACCCAATGATTTCTGTAAAGATCAGAAAGCGCCGTCTAGACTTTGTCAGATGCAATGAAGATCATTACTCGTCATATTGGTCAAAAGTGCTTTTCAGCGAGCAAAGCAAGTTCAATAGGCTAGCAGTGATGGTAGGCAGTACGTCCGTCGGAGGAAATACGGCGAATTTAATATTCTGTGCACAGTTTCAACACTGCAAGGGGTGGAGGTTAAGTTTTGGTGTGAGGCATTATTAGTACAAATGGTCTAGGACCTATTGTTTGCTTGCAAGATCGAATCAATTCGACCAAATACATTAATATTTTGACTGAGTATTATCTACTCAACTTTGGTCGGAATTTGGATGATAATTCCATCTTCATGAAGGATAATGCTCCGAGTCAGACACCTGGCAATGTCAAGAGGTTCCTGGAAGAGCATGATACTCTCTGCTTGGATTGGCCTGCGCAATTTTCAGACCTCAATTCTTTTGAAAACGTATTGCATTACATCAGGCAACAGCTATGCAATGATAACATTTCAAATTTGGAAGCACATTGGACAAAAAATAAATGCACTTTCCCCAAGTATTACTGCAGTCTAATTCAAGAAATTTCCAAAAGATTACAGGCAGGTTTCTGTTATATTTGTATTGCATTAATGTCCTAAATTACATTTACATAACAAATTTCCATTGTGCAGACTTTTTTTTTGCCTTTTCGATTTAAAGCTATTTTTTAATTGACGTTAACACTATAATACATTTCAATTAAAAGCCAAATATAGATAGGTAAAATTATAGAAGAATAAAAGACCAATCAAATGAGGTATAGTTTGTTCAAATAGTTACATTAAATATATATATATATATATATATATATATATATATATATATATATGTTTAGTTAAATGAATGGTCGAACTTCTTGAGACATAATACTAGAAGTGTGAATATGCTATTACCCAGGGTTACGAAGGCGAAAGAATAATATCTAAATAGCGTAAGAACGTATGAAGCTACGGACATTCAGATTTAATATTTTATTTAATAATTCGTGTAGACAATAGATAAATTATATTTAAAAAGATACGCCAATGACCTGCACAGATGAGTCCAATACAACCGAAAGAGCGTCAGGTTGATATACACGAGGCAATGCCGTCTATTTTTATACAGCCTTAGTGGATCAGACAGGATTGCTAATTGCATAATGATAATGACTGAAATTATGCATTTCGGATCTGAAACATCGACCTTCTTGTTGCAGATACTGACGATGTGAGGTTCTATGAAGAAAAACTCCTGTGGTGGGCGTGCGTCGGTAGCAGAGATACGTCATTGAATTCTTACATACAGAAAAATTTAACCGATCAGCATTCACCGGCACCTGTTCAACGTTTACGAAGCTTAGAAAAATGGTTTCAACACTGTTAGAAGGGGGTTCTCCAATTTCATAGTATCGAAAGCGTGGTCTGGAATTTGACGACCGATGCATCAAAAGAGATTTACAAAATTGTATTAAGAATGCTGGTGAGTATGTTTAAATTTAAATTCTAGAACACAAAAGTTTGATCGTTTTAATAATAACCCTGCTGTAGTGCTGTGTTTGTAGCTTTTAAACGCCTTTTTTTAAGTTTAAAATAGTTCTTACTTTTCAAATGACCACAGTGTATATATATATATTAGTGATGGGATGATTCCAAAATTTTCCCCGATTCTGAGACAATTGCTGATTCGTTTCTAAATTCCCAATTTCAATGCAGGGGCCAATTCTAATTTTTAAGAATGTATAAATATTTTGTTAGAGATGTAATGCTTTTTCAGAAAATGTTCAAATGGCAGTACCCTCCTCGTTTAACGTCCGCATATATTTTGAAAAATGTTTTAAAAATATACTTGGGAGGGAGTTGTGTAGTTCAAAAGTAGTTATTTTTAAATAGTGCCCGCAAATATATTTGTTGTAATTAATTGAAAATTGTGTTACTATTTGTTTTTTTTAAACGAACCTGAATTGATTTGTTCGTCGTTTATGTACTGTGAAATTTTCATTAAAAATTAAATTATCGATGATTAGTATGTCAAATAAAGACAGTATAGAAACAGAATTGTCTACAAAACTCTTCCCTTTGTAAATAGATAATAATGTTACTATTTATTAATCCTTCTAATCAGAGGTGGTTCGTACTGATCTTTGCATCTCTTCGACGAAAACATGTTTATATATCCAAAATATAAAGTTATAGCATGGGTGCCCGGCGTTGCCCGGATGTTTGGAGATGTGTTGAGCAAAAGTAAGTGCTAGTAGAAAGGCAAGCTCGAACACGTACAGTAAATGAGGAAAAGAACGGAAAAACGTGACGTCTTTGCTGTTACGACCACCGTCAAACCGGGGGTGACGTAGGTTAAAATTAAGGCTAGACAATCGAAAAGTGGGGATGACTTTCGAAAATATCGGCAAAAAAGCGGTCCCGTCCTGTAGAAAAGTGGCCAGTTGAATTGAAGCAATTAACGTTTTTAGCCAATTTTACGGTATTTGTCGTCTGAAGGGTCGAGCTTCAAATCGATACTGATCTTGTAAAAGTCCGTCGGCTCTGTCGAAAGTTTAAAGAAGACATGCAAACATACATGCATACATTTATATATCCGTATCTCAATACACTATATATCAATTTTCGGGCCTGTAGACTGAAAATTGACAGGGTTATTGCGTAGTGGATATGTACACAGACAGCCAGACACGTTCACTTTTATCAGAGAGGCGGTAGCACTCTCTATATAGGGATGGCCCGTACACGCCTATATACGCCTACAAAACAAAACTATCCAAATTTCAACTAAAATCAACTTATAAGTTTCAAAAAGCACATATTCTTACAGAGAAGCGTCTTACGAATCCAGCGAGTGTCAGAATGTCGGTTAAAATGTAAAAAAAGAGCAAAAATAAAGGGTACAAAAATGGCCAATTGTTCTTCTTTCTTCTTTCTTCTTTCTTCTTTCTTCTTCTTTCTTCTTTCTTTTGAGACGATGTATCTCGGTGTACGAACGGTCTCTGACAACAGTTCAAGCATCAATCGACTGCTCTTTACACGGAGAAGTGCAGTGACCTATCGCTTTTTAGCTAACACCATAATTAAATAAGATTACGTGTAATAACAAGTTTTAAACACTATATACCCAATGTAGACAGACCACTTCGAACACGGAACTTCTCTCAAAAGGGACAGCTCCAAATAATACACCGGATGCTCACAGACGTTCCAGTTTGCCAGTGGCCTATATTTCTTGGACGCTGAATATTTGAGGTGAACGTTAAGGTTTTTTCTTTAAACAGTAACCCACCAGCGTTAATGAAACCACGAACTCTTTATCTCAGTTGATCAAAATTGTTATAAGAGTAACCTATCAGCAAGTACGACGTCAAAAAACAATGTTATAAAAACCAATAATTCTTCAGATTTTGGACTGTAAAATATGTACAAAATGTCAATGCTGTGACCAGGATTCGAACCTAGGTTAGCACGGCCACAACGTAGGGTCCTAACCTCTAGACGATCACGGCTAACACTGACGTATGTCGCTCTTGGCAGAAAGACACATGACTACTGTCAAACTATTGAAAAATAAGGAGGAAACTTGAAATTCTCACGCATGCGCAAAAATACTCTATAGCAACCATTGTTAAATGCAGCTGAATCTCTTCGCTCGCTAAGAAAAGTAGATCAGACATGTTCTTCTAAGAACTCACCAAACGCCAAAGGAAATAAGTTAAATTAACCGCAAAAGAAACTGCAAGAAAGTCATCTTCTAAGAACTCACTGGAAGCTGACCAAAAAGAATCAAAACCCAAGCCCTAGCCACAAAAATAACTAGATATTGTGGCTACTATACACAATCTACTAATAAAAACAAGTAAGTTTTCTAAAATAAACTACAATAAATTAACCAAGTAACCTCACACTGTCACTGATTAGGACTTCATATAACGATAACAACTACACTATTAGTGTATATACCGTTCCACACTTTAACTATTGTTGACGGACGGGGCAGTATCTCAATTCTACGAGAGTTGTGTTGCTATAAGATAAGTGATATTATAGTAAGATACACATAAGTGTTATATGTTTACATTTGATAAAAAATGTCAAAGTCAGCACGTAGTAAAAAGCTCAGAGAAATATAGACTATGAAAAAAACAAAGTCAATGTATTATCTAAGCAAAAAGAATACTATCAGAAAAATGCTGAAATAATAAAAATTAAGTATCATGCAAATCCTGAGGCAAAGAAGGCTGCCTCACGTTGTGACTCAAAAGCACGGTATAACAGGGATCCCGAGGGGAAAAACTGCCTCACGTGCTCTTTATTATAAAGAACCAGAAAAAAAGAAGGCTGCCTCACGTGCTGACTCAAAAGCACGGTATAACAGGGATTCTGAGGAGAAAAAAGCTGCCTCACGTGCACTTTATAACAAAGAACCAGAAAAAAGAAGGCTGCCTCACGTGCTCTTTATAACAAAGAACTAGAAAAAAAGAAGGCTGCCTCACGTGCTGACTCAAAAGCACGGTATAACAGGGATTCCGAGGGAAAAAAGCTGCCTCACGTGCTCTTTATAACAAAGAACCAGAAAAAAGAAGGCTGCCTCACGTGCTGACTCAAAAGCACGGTATAACAGGGATCCCGAGGGGAAAAAACTGCCTCACGTGCTCTTTATAACAAATAACCAGAAAAAAAGAAGGCTGCCTCACGTGCTGACTCAAAATCGCGGTATAACAGGGATCCCGAAGGAAAAAACTGCCTACCGTGCTCTTTATAACAAAGAACCAGAAAAAAAGAAGGCTGCCTCACGTGCTGACTCAAAAGCACGGTATAACAGGGATTCTGAGGAGAAAAAAGCTGCCTCACGTGCTCTTTATAACAAAGAACCAGAAAAAAGAAGGCTACCTCACGTGCTCTTTATAACAAAGAACCAGAAAAAAAGAAGGCTGCCTCACGTGCTGACTCAAAAGCACGGTATAACAGGGATTCCGAGGGAAAAAAGCTGCCTCACGTGCTCTTTATACCAAAGAACCAGAAAAAAGAAGGATGCCTCACGTGCTGACTCAAAAGCACGGTATAACAGGGATTTCGAGGGAAAAAAGCTGCCTCACGTGCTCTTTATAACAAAGAACCAGGAAAAAAGAAGGCTGCCTCACGTGCTGACTCAAAAGCACGGTATAACAGGGATCCCAAGGGGAAAAAAGCTGCCTCATGCACAAACTATTATAAATATAAATATCAAAAACTGCCAAATCTTTGCCAAAACGCCAAAGAATGAACCAAGCAAAATTTAATAGTGAAGGTATGAACATTTTAGAACTTTATAATACTCTAACTGTTTTATCAGAGAGGCGGTAGCACTCTCTATGTAATATAGAACCGATGGAGGACCAAGAGGCAACTCCTAAGGCCCAAAACCCAAAGACCTAAAACCCAGCAGAAGCAACCTGCTACTAATGGAGGCGGCAATGAGCCGCCTCCTAAAAAAGACAATACTATCATGAATGTAAGTCAAAATACTAATTAACAAGAAAAAAAGCATTGGACATGCAAAAGGATATAGGGATGGTATGCCAAAAAGTATACAAACAAGATAGCTATGAATGGCTAGGCACATGGAAATAGAATTGCATCCAAAGTATAGCCCTATAGCTTTTCCCCAATCTTCATTCCGTGCCATCATTACGGTTGTAAAAAGCTATAGAGCTATAATTTGGATGCAATTCTATTTCCATGTGCCTACCCATTCATAGCTATCTTGTTTGTATACTTTGTGGCATACCATCCCTATATCCCTTTGCACTTCCAATGCTTTTTTATTCTTGTATATATAGAGATTGATCGATTATTTGATAGAGTTTCTTTACTATTAGAAGAAAAACAAGATAAACATGAAAATAATAGTAATCATATTAAAAATGATGGACGATTTGAGGATTAACATCTAAATAACGCCACCAAAATTAGATTTTCCTCCTTTTTTTTTTAATGATATTTACGGGGCAGAAAGAAAATAAAATTATTTAAAATTTCGGGTGAAGAATTAATTTCATACATAAATTAAACCTAAACTGACCATCAATCCCAACCGGTTTGCATGGCATGTTTCAGTCCCGTCTGTAAAATTTCAAAATTTCAAGCCGGAGCATCTTTTTTACGCTTTCGTCGTTTGCACAGGAAGTACTTCATAAAAGATCATGATTAAGTCAAATTAGCTCAATCTATAATTATTCTTTTTATATTTACTAAATAAGTATTTCTCCCTTAAAATTACTTTAAGATCAATGATATCATATATACGCTATATCATCATAGTCATGTGAGTTGACCCAGCATCCAAAAAAAAACGTATACAAGTCTAAAGTCATACATAATAAGTTCATGCGATATATATATATATATATATATATGTATATATATATATATATATATATATATATATATATATATATATATATATAACTGAAATGACCTTGTAACGAGTGATGAAACCCACTTTCCGGTATACGACATCCGGTTGCGCATGCGTGCATAAAAATTAACCCATAATAACACAAATCGCTTCTTTTGCAGATTTTGGCCTGCGCACTGAAATATTAATGTTAATGTTTCGAAATTATTATTTAACATGGGAAGAGTGGGGGCGTTTTGAAGCTATTCTTTATTACAACTATACCAGTACTATTTTCTTACAACTAAACAAGTTTAATCCGTTGACAAATATAAGAACAATTGTAGTAAAGCAAGGACTACTACTACTACTACAACTACTTCCCTTTATTCGCCCCTTTTCCTTCCTTCCTTCCTTCTTTTTTATTTTTTGTTTACATTTCTAGATAAAAATAGTTGTGTCAAAACGGTGAATTTGTTGACACATTTAATAATTTGTTTCAATATAAGTTTTATTTTATTTTATTTATTTAGGTTTCATTTTTTTGCTTCAGGTTTAATTAATTATTGTTTTTCTTAGATTTTAAGTTTCTATAACTTAATTGAAGGATTCCAATATGGGTTTTTCATTATTATATTTCTCATCAGTAGGTTCATGTGCGTTTTTGCTGCTAAATGGCTTTTGTCGGCGTTGGATTTGTAGGAAAATCATGTTTAATTTTCGATTTTTTAGAGATTATTCGGAAAAGTAGGCAACTTTACACGAATAGGGAATATTTTTTGTCATGTTTGAGTGACCCGTCGGTGATTTTTCATTTAAATATACTTTCATAGAATTGTTCCTGTTATGTCAAAAAAAAAAAAAACTATTTTCTTTACGCCACAAGTGTCACGCTCATACATGAATTGCATAGCTAGTATAACATACTGACCCAACGGGTCACGGTTAGTCTAGTATATATATATATATATATATATATATATATATATATATATATATATATATATATACTAGCGGGCCATCTTGCGTTGCCCGGTCATAAAATACGCATAAATACTATATTTTAATCCATACAGAAACATATTATGTATTATGTTTTTCCTATTTATTCAACTTCTGATAATTAAACCAATGTATTCGGACTGAGATCGTCACCAACATCTAAAGGCAGTGAGTCAAGTACAGTAACCATTAGACCAGCGACCCACGCTCTTTGAAAATATTTTCAAATCTACTTATTCTTTAAATAAGGGATATGTCGTGACTCCCAAGTACCAATTTTTCAATTTTGACAATTTATCAGCACTATTCTCGAATGAAAACTGATTATAAATTTTACACATGTCTAAATATCATATATATCAAATCAATGAGTATATAGGTTGAGAATTGCTCTCACATTCACACACATTGTCACTTCTATAGATACCATACTTTAAGTTAACCGAGGTAATTTAGCCAACAAAAAATGTGCTCTTTATTGCGTGATTGCCAAAAGAGCACTTTTAGCTAGTTGACGCAATTACCCGAGACTTGGCGCACTTACCCTAAATTACTGTATATTCACATATATGTGTGTGTGTGTGTTTGTTTACAGTTTCCATTAAAATAAACTACATATCAAATACGACTCGAATGACTTAATATTAAAGCTGTCGCTTTTATTTTGCGCATACAGTGTAGCAGCATGTCACCTTTTTATATCGTGGCGTATTGTGTTGCCCATTTCAAGCATGCCATTTTTTTCGCAAAATTATAGCAAACGCTGACCGTGTGGACAGTCGGATCAAATACCCAACTCCTCGTGAAAAGGGATATTTTACGTAATGTCTTTACGCACGAGACCTGTCGTGACAAATTTTGTTTCTAAGATTCAATTAATTAACGTCTCTTTTTTTGTGACGAAGGAAAAATCATTACTCAGGATTCATGCATTAACAAATATATAAAATAATAAACGTGAACGGAATTGAGCGACCATAAAATAACGATTTGACGTAAGAAAACTATATTAATATTGGTAGATTTTTGCCGGTGTATCTCCGTGTAATTATGCTAAGTTGTTAAATGTTTTTGACTCCTAATGGGGGGGTATGACGCTTATGATTTTGCCGATAGTTTATATAACCACAAGTTATAATAATCAACCAATGAAACGCTTCAAAAGTTACAAATTGTCGAATTTTGGATTCAATCAGTTCGCCGTTGGCTACGCCAGGAACCGCGTTTGTTTCTTCGCTTCCATCTTAGTTACTGGCAATTACTTCACACTCAGTATCGGAACCGCACTGATTCTTCGTTTGCATCTTTGTGCAAGCTAAACAATTGCAATTCCTTATTTCAATAACATACTGTATTTATTTTAACTTATGATTGGAATTTTCAATTCCAAATCTAGCTTCGCAAGTTCGAATCATTGACTACCCTATTTAATATTTACATTTAACCAATTCCCTATTTTTTACTTACATGATAAAAGGGGACACCCCTTTTATCATGTAACATTAATATGTTCAATGCTTTCCATCCATCATCCAAGGCATCTCATAATCAGAGACAGACTTCTATCGTCTAAGGATTGAATCAGTTCTGCAAAACAGTCGCGTTCTTTTCGAGAAATTCGGGGTCGTTAGGATTCTCTATTGGAGATTGTATAAGTTTTGTAGTTTCCAAATCCTTAGATACCCCCCAAATTTTTCCTGGCACAATTCGAATTTAGATTCCGAACTGTTAAAGAAAAGACGATGGCTGGGTGCAGAACTTACCCCCCCCCCTAACACCCCCTTTTTTCTGTTCTCAAGTCAAACCAAATTGAATCTGAAAGGATTTTTCCATTTTATCAAAAAAGGGGTGATGTTAAATGTTTTTGACTCGGAATGGGGGTATGACACACTAAGTATCGGGAACGCACTGATGCTTCGCCGCCATATTTGTTCAATATAATGTCTCAACACTACATATAATTAAAGGTTTCTCATTAGGCGGAAAATCTACGCGTAAAAGTTTAAATATTGTAATATTTTTAGTCACCGTACAAAAGGAGGGAGGCCTGTAAATTGTCCGTTCTTCTGTCCGCACTTTTCCCAATAACTACAACTTGGATTTAAAAAAAAAATTTACACACACATTAAACATGATAAGAGTAAAAATGTAATGGAGCGGATTTTCCGGGAAAGCTCCGATTGCCATCCTTCAGGGTGCCTTTTGGGTTAAAATAACTAAATTTGACTCTTTTGTGTTTATTAAAAAATGATACCTTGGATTTTTATAAAACTTTCTGAAAAGCTGTAATTAACTGATTTCTATATAATTTTGTCTGTGTTTACTTCGCGATAACTCTTTAACTACCATATTTGTCCAAAATTTTCTGTGCATATCTATTTGAGAGTTGTGTATTGTGCTGAACTCAAATTTAAATATGTTAAGACCTTGGGGACTTTTGGGGCTAAATAGTAGGTGGGCAAATGATGGACTTAGTCATTTTTATTGTATGGTACAGAATTCGAATGTACATATGTTAAGACCTAAAATTGCACCGTTTGTTTATTTACACCAGGATTTGACGTTCCTTTGGGGGGTTTCGGAGTTAAATGAGGGGGGGGGCAAATGCTTAATTTAGTCATTTTTATGCCTCGTTCAATGTGCACTCACCTGGGACCATGCATGCTTCACTTGTTTCTCCAACAATCACAAAAATAATTGCATTTCTACAATGTAAATCTGGTCATCTTCACGGTTTTCCGGGTTCATAGATAAAAGCTTGCTTGTAATTACTCAACCGACATCGTCATAGTATCATAACTATTGCAAAAGTCATTTAAAACAAGAAAAAGCAAAACATACAGAATTTATCTCGACAAAGCTTCTTCGCAAAAAACATATTGCTGCGGGACTTTTTCAGTGGAAATTACGACTTTCACGTGAATCCGGGATATTCTTTATCCAAAAAACATTTCTCTACTTGTTCCGGTTAACCTAATCGATCTTACTTAATGCCCTGAATCGAGAAAGACAGATACTTTTATTTGGGGTAAGTGTTACAAAATCAATGTATTATTAAGGGCAGTTTTTTTTCTAGTTTGAACATACTAGATATCAAATACTCTATTCTAAGCGTAAACAACTGTCTTAGACGTAGGTTTAAAATATCTCCAAATTATATAATAAGGTAAGCGTTGTTCGTTGGATTTGCTCCGTAACGTTTGTGTATCGTTGACAGAAATATAAAGTGTCCGGGAGCGCTAAAACTTTTGCGCCAGCTTTATTTGACTTTCAACTTAATTTGACTTACAAAGTTCATGAAACGTGTAAAGATATCAAATATTCTAAGTCTTAAACTTAGGATCTGATGCAATTTAGGCGTTGACACTATACATTTTGTATGTTGTCTTCATTTTATTGAAGGTAAATCCCTCTCGAAAAAGGCAATTTATATTTTTGTCCCCATCTAGATTCTTTCCTTTTACAGGTCTTTATTTCCACTACATTAAAGAGTGACCGTGTATATACATTTAAGAGGGTATACAAATAGGGACAACCAATTCCGAATACATTTAGATTTAAAGTTTCTCTTCTAACTGCCCCATTGTATTATTCTCTACTCGATTATTGGCGAGAGTCTACTTTCTTTAAGTTTCAACTTATGCTTCCTTGGTGATGAGTGATGATATAAATCGGTATTTTATTTCCTTAATTTTTTTGTTTTTTGTTTTCTTTCTAATCTATTTTCGCCCTAAACCATGCATATTGCACTTTGGATGTAAGGGGCTACGGTTTGTGACATGCTTACAGGGGATTATGCAAGGAGAGCAGAGAAATGTCGGTATATTTTGCATTTCAATTTTTACATATAATCACACTAAGAGACCATGTAATACCAAGGGAATTCGCAAATCTAGCAGTCTGGGGTAAAAAGCTTTCCAGAAATTCATAGAGATTTAAAATGAAATGGTGGGATTTTGTTGCTAAACGGGTTTATCTCTGGATCAATCTTGAGGGGATACAGTTGCCATAGGTTCATCAGATGACATCGCATTAAAATACTTGTAAAACACTCAGAGGAATAGGTCATTCCGGTGATGAGACAGAGGTGAGTGCTTAATTTTTTTGCACCATGTCGTCATACCTGAATTTAAACTTTTAGGAAGATAATGGTTAAGTAGGGTGTTTTTGTTATTTGAGTTTGGTTTGTCAAATACTGTGGCTTCGAAAAAGAAGCCTTTGCTGTGGCAGTTATTTACTAATGGACAACATGTACTAGTTCTACAGTTAGTGTTTTTCTTTTCGTTATAAACTTTGTTATACATATTTGTGTGGTTGCTATAAGCATTTGAGCTAGTAATAATTTAGCAGTAATATTATTGTCTTTTTTAGTGTTATTTTTATTAAAAGTAATTCATTTTTCACGCAATATTTGGTCATATTTTTGTATTACGCAAATTTAATATTTTGATTTCATGAGCTTTATCCGTTTCATTTTTAGCAGCGACTTTATGACTGCTTTTGTTATTGAGGATTTTGAGAAAAGATTTTGTTTACAGGGAAACTTTCATCGATTAGTTTTATTAATTTATTGCAAAGTTAGTTTATAGCCTCTGTTTTTAATGAAGTGTAAACCAGGCGATTGTTATATGTCTACTATTATAGATATTGTTATCCTGTTGCTTATTATAACACTATTATTATGCCCATTATTTTTAGAGAAAAATTGTAAATGTAATACAACTGTCTAAATACATTTTTGTTGCAAGAGTAATCTCTTAGTGTACATCTAATATTACTAGGAATATGTTTATATTTGATGGGAATTGATAGTATTTTGGCTTAAGTATATAAGATTGATTCTATTTTTTAGAATTAGATGGTGTTTATTTATACTGATTCGCAATAGCTCTTGAGCTTTGGAGGTAAATATGACCCAGACATATATAACCTTCAGAATGTGAGATAATATCCCATTATTTCTACAGACAAACATCGCAGCTGATAAGAGTTTGTTGGCGGTGATGGCTCTTGTTAGCTGCGCCATTGTCTGGTTGTTGAAATAATTATATATATATATATATATATATATATATATATATATATATATGTATATATATACATATATTACATGGGGTCACCACTTATCAAGGCCCGAAGGCCACTCAGGGATAAGGGTTATTGCGCGTACATTAATCAATGAGATAGTATTGTAGCAATCATTAGTATTGGGGTTTTTGATAGAATGTCTTATTTAAGGGGGCGGTTTATCAGGAGTTTGTTTATGTTGGACTTGAAGACGTCCTAGTTGTAGTCAGGTGGGAAACAGGCAAGCGGCAGAGAGTTCCACTGGCGTGCAATTCTAAGAAAGAAGCTTTGCTCATGGAATCTACGTTTGGATTTAGGCACAGATAAAGAGTGGGGAAAATTATTGATAGTAGTTTCAGCCAGAGGGGTGTTTCTCGTGAAAGATTGGCGAGGGGGGGACGACGGATTGGAGCTCAGACGAGCACCTGCCATGGAAATAGCGATACAGCAAAGACAGGCTCGCAACGTCTCTTCTGTGGGAGAGAGGTTGCAGGGAAGAAAAAAGGGCATCCCCCACTAAGCCACAAAGTCTATTTTGTACTCTGTCAAGGCAGGATAGGCTGCCTGTTTTCAGCAGCTCCTGCCCAGATGTGGCAGCAGTACTCCATCCTTGGACGTACTTGGCTTTTACACAGATAGAGAATTGCATCAGTGTGAGATATCTTCTGGAGCGGTAGAAGGATCACACAATTTTCCCAGCGTCCCTGGCAACAGATTTGATGTACGTGTTCCATTTCAGATCAGGAGTAAAGGTCAAACCCAGAAACTTGTCAAAATATGAAGCCTCCCCAAGACGAGACCCATCCATTTCAATTGATGCCAGATGGGGATCAGACCGTTGATCATATAAGCTTGGTTTGGGGTCCATTAAAAGTGACCAGCCACCTCTTCCCCCATTGTACAACGCGCTCAAGATCAGAGCAGAGAGAATTAGAGAAAACTTTGTCATTTACGGCCTTTGATGTGTCGCCATAGATGGTCTTGTCATCAGCATAGATCTCAACGAATGATTTAAGTATGTGTGTTGGGAGATCATTGATGTAGATCAGGAAGAGATTTGGGCCCAGGATGGACCCCTGGGGGACTCCAGCATTAATAGTGTGGGCCTCTGATTTCTGCCCATAAACCACTATTCTTATGAACCTATAAGAGAGAAATGATTTAATAATTGAGAAAACATTCCCAGTAATACCGTAGCTGGAAATCTTGTGAAGTAGGCCCTTATTGCATACCTTATCGAAGGCCTTCGATATGTCAGGAGCAATTGCCCTGGAAAGGAAACCTTTGTCAAGAGATTCACTAATCCTGTGTGATATAACCGTTAGCACACACACACACATATACACACACACACACACACACACATATATATATATATATATGTGTGTGTGTGTGTGTGTGTGTGTGTGTGTGTGTGTGTGTGTGTAAAAGAGTGCAGCCATCAACAATCGTGGGGGTTTTCAGCCTTTTATCATATTTTTATTTCAAAATATTTTTATAACGCGTTTCAAGCTTTGTTTCGCTCTCTTCAGATATTTTTGTAAAAAGGTTGTTTTTTATGAAATGCTTTTTTATGAAATGTTTTTTTTTACATCTGGTGATACTAAATGTGTTTTTCAGAGTGATGTGGTCTCAGCCATTCTGTCCCAAACAGTATGTGTTGGTAGTGTTCAGTCAGAGTTAAGTTCAAAGAGGGTATTTTTGTCCATTTGGTTAAGGTTTTTATGTTTTTTTATGCCTTTCTTTTTTGATGTATATCACACACTCACACACAATCACATATACATACATACATGTACATATACATATACACACGCATACGCACGCGGGTATATACACATATACACTCGCATATGCACAGAAATATATGTAGGAGCATACATATATACATACCCACCTATACACGCACGCACGTACTCACACACATCCACCAACTAATACATCACACACATATTGGTTAATTTTGTTTGTCTTTCCCAATCAAAACACACATGCATACATGTGTCATGTTATGACCCTTTAGGCTCTGATCATAGCGTAGTATCTGTTAACTGTGGCAAGCGGTGTCATTGGTCAAAACATTATTATTATTATTATTATTATTGTTATTGTATTCTTATTAATTGATTTGAGCGACGGATGCTCGCTGGATCAGTTATTATGATTAGAAGAATAAACAATTAAATTGAGGAAGAAATGATTCACGTGTAAATCGCAAAAAGAATGCGAAAATAGAAAATAGTTGTAAATATTATTTTGAATTTGGGTAAACAAATAAGTAGATAGAAATATTAGGTTGGTCTGAGACACGTAATTAGGTGACGTGGGAGAACACGTGATGTAGTTAGTTTTGGAGAGATTCAGAGAGTTGAGGATTGACCACCGAGCAGACAGACGTCTAGACAAGGGTGGACAGACAGCTAGGAGCGGGCTGTGAGGATAGAAAATGTAGAAACTGAAGATCCTGTGAAAACCATTTGAGACAACTGTAATAAATTTATATTATAAAATATAAAGAGTTGTTTTAATGGTTTCACAAATAAGTACAGATGTCTCAATTGGTTGGTGCTTATCGCTTCATGATTCGTCACGGAGCAGCAGGAAATTAAAAGAACTCTTCAAAAAAGTATGAAGCATATATTATTATTCTTACATATAAGCTGTAAAAATATCCCGTGTAATAAGTCTGATACAACATGACTCGGTTTACCGTCAATATCATGCCACCTGACTAAACAACATAAATGCGATTTATACGTTTATTATCTTTCTGTTAAAAGAGCAATACCTTACATCAACTAGATAACACATGACACGTTTTAATATATCATCTCCTCCAATATAAACCCATATACAACACATGTACTTAATAATTCAAACATAAGTACACGCACACACACAGATAAGATGGAGAATAGGTAGGAGATGATATATATACACACACGCACCCACAATGACACACATACATATACATGCACACACATATATATACATACATGTATGCACATCAGAATTTATTAGCGCCCCAAACCCTACTGACCTGACATTTAGACCCATTGTAACAGGACCAGCCTGTCCGACAAGCAGACTTAGCAACTTAATAGACACCTAATTACAACCTTTCACAGATAAAGTTAAGAGTTACATAAGGGACGACATTCACTTTCTTACTACCTTACCACATACAGTAGAAAACGGGGCATTATTAGTTACATTTGACGTTAGCATTTGATATAGTAATATACCCCATGAATTAGGAAAAGAGGCAATAACATTTTGGATCAATAGACACGCACAAGCACTACACCCTAGATTCACAAAGCAATTCATCATCGATAGTATAGACATAATCCTAAATAATAATTCCTTCGAATTCAACAAGGGAAACTACATCCAAACACTAGCTACAGCAATGGGAACGAAAATGGAACCGACTTACGCAACCCTTACATTATTAGCCTACCTAGAAGAAACCTTATATGAAAAGATAAAACAAAAATTTAGCTACAGCACTAAAAACTGTTTATAGAATCCTGGAAAAGATACCTTGATGACTGCTTAATCCTGTGGAAACCCACATGGTGGGACATCAGAGACATACACCCCATACTCCAGAACCTACACCCAAAAATTAAATTCACAGGATTACCCTTCTTAGATATACTAATAAAGATTAAAGACAATAACATTATCACAGACATTTATCGCAAAGCTACATACACACAACACTACCTACACTTTAAAAGTCACCACCCTAAAAGCTGCATAAAAGCCATTCCCTCAACCCCAGCACGTAGAATCTGCACAATATCCACGGACAAAAACCTTCGAACAATCCGACTCAAGGAACTTCGAATAAATCTAAGAAAAAGAAAAAAAAACACTACAGCGTATAGACAAAGGGATCCAACTTGCGATAAATATACAAGTAGAAGATTTGAGAACACCTACAGAGCGAAACAAAGAACAAATCCTAACATACATCTCCACACATGACACAAACAACCCATAGCTTTTCACTAAGATAACGAAAAACCTAGTCCTACTTAACAAAACCAGCAAACTAAACAACTTCCTTAAAACAAAAAAAATAATAAAAAGCAAACACCAACCCAAAAACCTAAAACGCATTCTTACTTCATCCAAACTCAATCAAGACACAACAAAAGGAGTCACAAAAAGCAACAAACAAAGATGTGGAGTCTGTAACATAATATTCGAGGGAAACGCATACATGTTAACGAACCCCTTGCAAACATTCAAAATTAAAAAAAAAATAGATTGCACCTCCAAAAACGTGGTCTATGTAATAAAATATGCAGAATGCGATACATCCTTCATAGGTGCCACAAAAAACCTTAGTGATAAGGTAGCCCTACACGTCCCAACATCAAAATCGCGGAAAATAGACACCTGCATGTATCACAGCATGTCACATAAGCAGTGGAGGCAAATTCAAGATAATGCCCATCTTCCAAACTGAAAACTACTTCTAATTACAAACACAAGAAAAAAACTTCATAGCAAAATTCAACCCCGCTTTGAACATCTCTCAATAATTATACACATAAATAGGCAAAACACAAAATACACTTACACTCATGCATACTTAGGTAAATTTGCACCCTCAGACACGAAACAAAACAAGCACAATAAAGCACGCGCACACTTTTACGGGCGCGCACATTCATATCCAGTATAATACCATTTCCCTAAACTAAACAAACAATTAGAAATTATACGAGTTTATGTGTTGTATATGTACACACATATGTGTGTATATATATGTGTGTATATCTGTATGTATGCGTGCATGTTTGTGCTTGTGTGTGCGTGCGTGTGTGTGTATGCATCATCTGTTATCTAGCCTCCATCTTGTTTGTGTGTGTGCATGCACTTATGTTTGGATGACTGAATACATGTATGCATATGTGCTTGGATTAGGAAAGAAAGAAAACTTCAACCAATATATATGTGAGGTATGGGTGTATTAATATGTATTTGTATGTGTAATGTGGGTGCGTGTTTCCATATGTATATATATATATATATATGCATAACTATGGGTGGGCAAATGTATTCGTTTGTGTATGTGTGCATATGAATGTATGCGTATGTGTGAGCCCCTGCATATGTCTCTCTATATATGCGTGTGTGTATGTATATGGGGGTGTCTGCATATGTATGCATAAGTATGTGAGTGTGTATATGCATACATGTATGCCCATATATATGTATGTGCATGTATATGAATGTGTGTGATTGTGTGTGCGTGTGTGTGTATTTATATCACCTCCTATTTATTTTCCATCTTATCTGTGTGTGTGCGTGTACGTTTGAATTATTAAGTACATGTATGCATGCGTTTTTTGATTGGGAAAGACAAAAAAAAAGTCAACCGATATGTGTGTGATATATTAGTGGGTGGATATGTGTGAGTACGTGTGTGAGTGTGTAGGTGGGTATATATATGCTCCTACACATATGTCTGTGTATATGCGTGTGGGTATGCGTATATGTATATGTACATGTATGTATGTGTATGTGTGTGATTCTGTGTGAGTGTGTGCTATACATCAAAAAAGAAAGTCATTAAAAGCATAAAAACCTTCACCAAATGGACAGAAAGACCCCTCTTTGAACTTAACACTGACTGGACACTACCAACACTTACTGTTGGGGACAGAATTCCTGAGACCACATCACTCTGAAAAACACATTTAGTTTCAGCAGATGTAAAAATAACATTTCAAACTATCATTTTAAAAAGAAAACACTTTTTACAAAAATATCTGAAGAGAGCGAAACAAAGCTTGAAACGCGGTATAAAAATATTTAAAATAAAAATATGATAAAAGGCTGAAAACCTCACAATTGTTGGTGGCTGCACTATTTTAAATATACATTTTTTTCTATCGTTGGAACTGCACAACCATCACTTTATATATATATATATATATATATATATATATATATGTATATATATATATATATAGTAATTTATAAAATATATATGGCGATTAAGCTACACCGAATATTCTGCGTTTCATCCACTGTAGGATTCGTCAGGCTTATATGATATAATCGCCATATATATTTTATAAATTACTAACTAGCTCTACCTACGTATTGAGCACTTTTGAAGTAAATTCTTTAAGTTTACACATAAATCTATACTTTCGTATATTAAATTTGTGTGAGTAAATGAAGTAGTTATATATATATATATATATATATATATATATATAGGTATGTATGCATGTTTTTGTGTTTGTGTATGTGTGCGTGTACATGTAATTTCTTCGATAACGTTGTTTCAAGGCGTGAAGTCTCATATGCCTCTCGGTAAATATCGCAATTCCTTTGATACATGACAGGGAGATTCTTTATTGTTTTTTAAAGATCAAGGGTGAAAATAAACTAAGATAAATAAGAAATGTGATTGGGAAAATGTAAGAATAGTTATTAACGTAGTTTTTATAGTTTGGAGTTTTATTGTCTTAAAAGTGCTTATGAAAATAAACGAATAACAAAAAAAATATTACTTTTGTTTCTAACGATCATTTTATACTTCCGAGTGAATCAATTATTTGACTATTTTTTATTAATTATAACAATCAAAGGAGAAGCAATAAACTGGTGTTAAGTTTGAAGCAAATGTAGAATTCAATTTTACTTTATTTTCTCTCTCAACTCATGATTTGCTTTCCAATCTCAATTTCTTTTTCTGACGAAAACTGTAATTAAAAGAAAAATATCTACGTATTTTTAAATATACGTAACTATTTGAAAATTTTTAGCTCGTGTTTCTAGTGCACATGAGTAAAATTGAAAAAAAATGATAAAGAAACCCTAAATCTTGCGATAGCAAACGAATAATTGGTAGCTAGTGTCAGTAGGCCTAATGACGTCGACGTGTATACTGCATTCCTTCGTTTCTAGTAATGAGATGAAAGACACGACTTTCTTTAAGAGTGTCGGGGAGGTGAATATAATATGCGCAAATTAGGAATGTGTAATTGATATGTACAAGGTAGTGTTAATTTAAGAGTAGGATGGACTTAAAGGTGCGTTTGCAACACATTAAAAAAGGCATGCTAATAGACCCGTACAGGAGATAATTTGATACTAAACCATTATTAATTATATAATGTAACGTTTTAGGTAAGGTAGGAATAGTTATCAAATACATAAGATTAATTATTCGTAGATGAACGGATTGGGATTTGCTGTAGGACTTGAAATGTATTTGGAGAAATCTGAGGCATTCCATTATATGTACAGATGATCCAAGATATTGAATGTCTAAACAAATCGTTGTGAAGACTCCCATGTTTATATTTAGAGACTTTCTATCAGGCTGTGGAGTGGATCCGAGGATGAATACGAATACGAAAAAAATATTTCCTTGCGTTAACATATACAGACCTAGCAATATACAGCAGATACTCAATAGCAAACAATAATTTAAACACTATGTTAGCAACATTATTTCTAATTAATCTATTTTGGTTAAAATTTTGGAAACATTAAATCTCGCACGCTCTGTGGTTTTTAAACATAACTACACCAAATATGACTTTGAGATAAATCCCATGAAGAATCGCTAGATCGCCACGTACGTTAACCAGAAATTTAGCTCCTCAGATATATGCAGTCTCACGTATACGATCTTGTATATATATATATATATATATATATATATATATATATATATATATATATATATATATATATATATATATACAGTGGATCACCGACACACGAGCTACCCGAATTACGAGAAATTCGAAATACAAGATCACTTCAGAGGAACAAATCCTCCCTTACATACGAGCGAAAATGTTTCTCAGATGCAACCGCTAGGTGGTCAAGTGTGTCGTGTTTCACTACGTCTCCTTTATGGAGCCATTTTTATTCGAAATATTGGCTTCATCCATGAACGAATGAATCACGTATGTCAGGGTCCACTGTATATGCACACACACACACACACACACACACACACACGCACGCACACATATATATGTGTGTGTGTATATATACATATATATATATATATATATATATATATATATATATGTCGCTATCCTAGCTATAATTGTTAGTACTATAATTATACGAATGTCGCTGAAAATGCATCTATTCATACAGTAAGGTTCATGATCGAAACGGGATTAAACGATGCAAGTTCTTAGAAAATAATTTGAATCCATGGAATGCTTAGGAAATAACATTTGGTCTATGCATAATCGTTGAAATAGTGGTCTAAAAACAAATCTGATTTTTTATAAGCAGAATTTTTTTTTTTTTTTTTTTAATTATAAAATATGAAAATATGTTTTGGGTATATGGCGTTATTTGTAGTAATTTTATAAAATGAGTAATGCTTTCTTTACTTAATCGTTTTGATTGAAGCGATGAAGAACTAAGGAATGGTTGGGAACGTGCACGACGAAAGATTAGAAGTTAATGAAGAAAACACCATCAATCATGAGGAATCGAGGTAACCTAAGAATAATGAAAAAGACGCAAAACGCTGTCATAAACGCTACCTAGTGTAAAAATGCCGTTTGAGTGGCGAACATGAAACCATGGCCTGTCACAATTGATATGTTCTAAGATGCCCCTGGAGAGGGTCCAGGCTTTAAGAGGACCTAATGGGGCCTGTCATAACCTATTGTAAAGAGTTAGGGCTGACGTCAAATGACGACAATAATATAACAAGGCAAACGAATGATTTAACTACTACCAAATCCCAAGAGGAAAACACTAAGTTAATACTTAGGTAAATAGTCTTAATTATCTCGTTTTCTTCTCAGCCATAAAATGATTTCGGGTAGATGTACCCACACAATATATATATATATATATATATATATATATATATATATATATATATATATATATATATATATATGTAGTAGATATTTAGAAGGCTGTCACAATGCGAGGAATGAAATATAGTCGCTGTTGGTAAGAGAAGACGAGAACAAGTGGCGATTTACAAATCAATAAGTACATACATATATTTTATATATACATATATTTACTCAGTTGTATTGGTAAAATGTCTTACTTGTTATGTCTGCGATAAATTCCATTATTAATTTCGGAAAAATTCCCTTTTCAAATGGTAGGCGTAACAGATCGATACAAAGCATGCTAGCATGTTGGGTAGCTATGTGGGGCTTCGGAGCAAATGTGAGTAGGGGATTTATGTATGGTATGTGTAAGTAATTACCATACTAATAATATATAGCTATGTATGTGTGTAGGGGGTTGTGTATGCATATGTATACATATATATATATTATTATATGCTATATATACATACATATATACATATAAATACGCATATGTACATGTGTTTATATATATAACAGGTGAGAATTTATATATATATATATATATATATATATATATATATATATATATAAACATCATTTTTTCTGGTGTATATGAGTATATTGACTCGGAAACGGCTAGGCAGATTTTTATTAAATTTCACACGAAGGTTCTTCAAGTAGCTGGTCGTGGACTTTGATAGGTTTTGTGTCGGTATGTCCTTGACCAGTATCGATCATCGATGTTCGAAATAATCCGATAAAATAGGAACAGGCAATGTTGACCAAAGTTAACACCTTACGTTGCCTAATATGATAGGTGCATTTGAGAAGTTTTATTACAACACCGGGCAAAAGGTCTGACATATGAAACCGTCAGTAGGTGATCTGATGTCAAATAGATACTTTCAAAATGAATGTTTCTGTTTCGAGAACAATTGGTGAATGATACTTGACTTTTTTTCCTTTTAAACTTTAATTGAAAGCATTATATATGAAAAATAATTTTATAAAATCAACAGTTAGGTGACTATGTATTGTGGATTAAGTCACTGATTGTATGCTTAGTTAGTGACTTATAAATGTGAACTGAAAGCTTCAAATTTATCCGCATTTGAAGCTTGCTTCCAATTCAAATTTATAGATCAGTAACTAAGCATACAATCAATCGATATGATTGAACTATATGCGATTTCACCAGTTTCGATAAAAAAAAAAAATTATGAAAGCGTGAAACATTCGGTGTTTATCATTAAATCCCGGTAAACATCGAGTAACCTGGTAGTATATATATATATATATATATATATATATATATATATATATATATATATATGTATGTATATATATATACATATATATATACATACATGGGTGTGTGTGTGTGTGTGGTGTGTGTGCGTGTGTATGTCGTGTGTGTGTGTGATTACTTCATTGAATCCCATAAATTAATATACGAACATATTATTTTATGCGTAAAATTTTCAGTATTTACTTAAACAGTGCGCAATACATAGGTAACGCTAGGTAGTAAGTTATGCAAATATACATGGCATAAAAATCACTTTTGAGCAATATGAAAGGTTATGATCTTCATTGCATCTGACGAAGTTATGATAGCGCTTTATTTTTTTTACAGATATTATTGGCTTGCGTCCTGCAATACAGTCTTGTAAATTAAATCTCTTCAAGCTGTACTTAACTGTAGAAATAGATCGTTTTTAACAAGATTACACTGTTGTCGCCAATGTTTTGGTGCTTTAAACAGTCATTATGATCGTTCTCATCACATTGCAATCTGCGGCCGATTTCTCGGTTGAATAAACTAGGAAGTTTACGTTTAATGAACCCGTGACGATCACTAAGGAAAAGTCGAGGTATATCGAGTAAATGTTATTTCGTATAACCTGGGACAACCACATTTACTATTAGAAATGCTTTGTTGCTTAAAAGTTCGATATTGTAAGATGGTTTTTAGCTTATTTCTTTCCGCTGAGTTACTTTTTGCCTTCTCACTTCGAAGTTATTTTTTTAAATTGACTTGAACACTAGGATACTTTAATAGAAAGTCAAATATAAACAAGAAACATTATAGAGGAAGGAAAGGTGAATAAAATGATGGATAGGTTGTTTAAATAGTTATCAGCATTGTTTTCCTTGTAAGAAGTAACTCAAAGACGATCAGATTTAGGCGCATCACGAGCACTACTGGTGTATAAGTGCATTGTCACAGTTATTCGTACCGTTTTCTCATCATTTCAATCTGCGACCGATTTCCCGATTGGATAAACCAGAAAGGTTGAGATTAATGAGCTCCTGACGATCACTAGAAGAACTCGAAGTATATGGACTAAATGGACTAAATGCTACGTGGTATAACTTAGAGACAAGAGCAATTACGATTAGAGATGCATAAAGGTTGCCATTTTACGATTAGTGATGCTAAAAAGTGGAGATTTGTAAATAGTTTTAAGTTCATTTGTTTCTACGGAGTTTTTTTTTTCCTTCTCAGTTCGATTTAAGTTGACGTGAACATTAGATACTTCAATTAAAAGTCAAATAAAGAAGAATAAAAAGGCAAACTAAAGAAAGTGTAGTTTGTCAAAACAATTACATTCAGTTTAGCTTAAAAAATAACAAGTGCGGACTTTCGTGTTGCCGGCACTGTATATATTATCAATAAAAAATACATAGAAAAGGAATAAAGGCATGAATTGGAATGGAGAAAATAAGAGGGTTATAGCAGTTATACCTGTAATATTCTATTATAACGAAATATCATGTTGAAATAATTCAAACTAAACCCAAGCAAATGAAAATCTATACTTATCTTTATTATTTTGACTTTGCCGGTTTCCATTCCCATTTTACAAGTAAAAGTGAATTCTATATAATCAAAGTAACAGCCGCGTTTATTAAGTGAAATTAAGAAGGAAGTCAGAAGAAAGACTAAGCGACTTTTTGATGAAGACATTAAAAATATCACTCTGGGGAATGCCGCCAGTCATAGGCAGGTTGACTGAAGAATATCTTGCTTATTTCAACAAGTTCACAATCTTGCAAGTAAATACGCTTTTCTTACACTGCCAAATCTGCTCGATGATAATTATTATTGTCAGCTTAATGAAGTTGGCGAAGATAAAGAAAATAATGAATTCTTTGCCGAAATGAAGAGATTAGAGTATTTTGTGAAAGCTGCAGGAAATGAACAAATCAATGGACCTCTTGAACTTTTGAAATTTATACAGAAATATGGCATAAGCAATCATCTCCATAGAGAGGGAACTTATCAATAGAGTGAATTTTGATATAGTTATTGATATCTTTGCCGAGAAACGGGCGAAAAGTATGTTTGTAAATTTTCAACCGACTTGATGCCTTGGGATAATTCCCTCACAAAAAATGCATTTATAGTCTTATTTTAAATTCATAAATACATTTATTTAAAAAAATTATTATATTTTAAAAGAATTGAAACATTATTAACGATGAAGATTTCTTAAATTTCGCGCTTAAACTTCGCGATTACACAACCGGATTTCAAAAAGGACAGATACAAGATGTTTTTCTTCTCTTCGGGAGGCTCGACCACTTCATAATAACATTATGAAGAAAAATAAAAGAAAACTACATCGAAGTATCCTCTCCTTGATACAGCAATGTTTTATTGTGAAAATTAAAAAAATAACAAGAAAACGTAAATAAAAATGATTTTATAATTCTTTAACCTTTTCATGTTTTCAAATATTCTCATTCAAATTTACAAATTCAAATTTCAAATATTCTTATTTAAATTTATAAAAAAAATATTTTCTAAAATGAGTTACGTTTCATTTCTTAAATTTTGCACTTTAACCGAGGGATTACACACAATGATTTCAAAAAGCGCCAACACAAGACGTTTTTTTCTCTTCGAGAGGCTCAAACTCTTATTAAAAATATTATAAAGAAAAAGAAAGGAAAACTACATCGGACTATCCTCTGTTTAATACAGGAAAAAATCGGACTTTAACAACAACAAAAAAGTAAATAAAAATGGCTTTATCATTTCATAAGCTTTTCAGGTATCCAAATGTTCTCATTTAAAATTACTCTTACATTTGTTTGTGTAGCTAATTAATTTAGTGTAACATTTTTTTTCTTATAACTTGCATTATACGTTTGTATTTAAAAAAAAAATGTTTGGTGTTTTTTGTTTCATATTAGCGTTTACATACTTCCCTTCTGATTAATGTTTACGTACTTATTATTATTCAAACTATTGAAAAAAAATGTAAAATTAAATTAAAATTAAAAAAAGAGGAATTGTGTAAACCTTAGTTCAATGAAAATAAATATTTTGAGGGCTTTGTGCGATTTTAAAAGATTTAACAGGTTGTCATATGCCAGCAGTGGGGGGTGGCAAAACAAGTAATCATAAGCCATCGAAAGGGGAGGAACAGCTAATCATATGCCAGGAGTGGGGGGTAAAACACTTAATTATATGCTAGTGATGGGGGCAAAACACATATTCATATGCCAGCAGGGGGGGGGCAAAACAGGTAATTATATGCAAGCGGGAAGGGGGGGTAGCGGCAAAAACTGATGCTAGGCCGTGGGTAAACTGCAACCACAGACATGGCCTAAGTTTTTTGTTCAGCGGTAAATAATTATGTCTAACGGCATATGATGAACTATTAACAAGTCGCTTAAAATATAGTAAGATTTCATGCTCCTAATTCCTATTAATAGTCAGAAGTAGGTAAATGGAAAAGTAACGCAGGTATATTCTTTAGGATTCTTAGACTTCTTAGCTACAGTAATGAATGGTATTTAACATACAAAATGTACATGGAAGTCATTTTCGTTCCTGTTAGGTTTCTTACCTGATATTTGAGGATTCAGTCATCAATATTGAAAATATTTTATTTTTAGTTAAGTGTCTGTCATAAAATGTTTACGTTTTATCAAATATATATATATATATATATATATATATTAATTTTATTTATACAAACATTAATGGCTACATATGTGCATACGTGTTTCTGTAATCACCCACGTTGGGGGATTACGTCTTCAGGCCAAGAACTACCTTCAAAAGTGACATTTCCACCAAATACATTTTTCTATTTCGTTTATCAAGTTAAAAATACAACCTGGGTGGGAGTCAAAAAAAAAAAAACGGTAAAAGGATGAGTGAGGTCTATGAAGATGATAAACATCTTTTTTCTTTTCCCCCTCCCCCATCTAACTTAACTTTTGGCTTTTTATGGCATAGGGTACTTGAGAGTTTCGTTTTCTTGTCTTAGAGTCTGTAAGTTAATAACCTTAGCTATGGTCAACCAAGTACTGACCGGTGCCTTTTTAATCTACCTCCACCCACACATACACGCAACACACACATAACACATCCATACACAGACACTGCCAACACACACATACACACATTAATCCATATATTCAAAAGCGAATCCATGCTGAACACTTTTTGTTTTATTTACTGAAACTAGATAATGATTCTGAAACTACGTAGAAGATAAAGTAAAAGTTACATTAAGGTAAATAAAAAAATATAAATAAATAAAAATAAAATACATAAATAAATAAATAAATAAATAAAAATAAATACAAAATAAAAAATATATAAAAAATATAATAAAAAATAAAAAAATAAAAAAATAAAAAAATAAATAAATAAGATAAATAAGAATAAAAATAAAATTAAATTAAAACAAATACACCAACAAAATGTGAATAAATATAAACCAGAAAGTTATCTAAACCCCACATGTACCTATATGCGTGTATCAATACACTTATAAATGTCTAACATTTATCTACACCCGCGCATATATACACACACACATTTCAGACATACAGAGACAAATAATAGTATTTTTCTTTACTTATGTAGCGTGGTAACATCTTCGTATATGCAATATTATGCTACCCGACTACAGACGGGTGTATATATATATATATACATATATATATATATATATATATACACACATACATACACATATATACACAAACACACCCATACATACATACATAAATACATACATATACATATATATATATACATATACACATACATACATATAAACACACACACAACAGACATACATATACATATCCACACATACATACATATATAACATATATATAAACAACATTCGGACATCCATACATTTTTGTAATCTATATTGTTACAACAATTCTATACGAGGCAGCCTATTCTAATAGTTCAGAAATATACGTGTGTATACATATATCTACATACAATAGACACAGAGACACATCCACATACAAACATACACACAGATACATAGATACAGATATATATATATAAACATACAAACATACATGCATACGTAAAATACACTTATATATCCAAAGTCACACAAATATAGACATATATATATACATGCATACATGTACCGTGCCACCAAATGATACATCTAAAGTAGAAACAGACATGAATACACCTACTATATAAATTCACTTTTTCTATCAAATTCCACACGTCTAGTTATGTTTCATGGCCCCATCCGCTTGTTACACTTTCCTAAGTTGTAGGTTTTTACCGTAAAAATTGACACTACGTAAAAATTTATATTGAATTCAGCATGAAGTTCATAGGGTTATCCTCATATTTAACAAAGATTCTTTCGATGGTAAGGCAGATATACATAAGATGTATCACGACACAATAATAATATATAATAACATATGACAGAAATCAGAGTATTTAGGTTATACAAACCTAGTATATAAGCTTATATATTGTAGTACTTACCTTCATCTTTGCTTATTCACTCTAAAACCCTTATTCCTTTCTCTTCCATTCACCCTTCATTCCTTACTTTCTTTCATCTATTTTTTTTTTTTTTTTTTATATTAATAAATTATTTTTCCTACCCGGGTATATAAAGATCATATATCCATACATGCACACACCCAAAAATATCCATATGCATACATTATTACGAGCTTCACTCAGAACGATCTATTACTCATTTAGTTCAAATATACCTTCATACAGGTACTTATTTCGGCTAGTAATACCATAACTGCTCGATGAAGTAGAATATTAAGTGACTTACATAACCCATATGGGTATGATTATAGTTGCGACCTCACTTATCCTCTTTGTAGGGGGGTTATTTGATGGGGGTTAGTTGTACTTATAGCAGTTCCATTATCCTAATTTAGAGTTCCTTAAGTGCATGTATTCTGAAATGTTTGCAGGATATAGCAGTTTCTTGTTTAATATTCAATAATTTTTCTCGGTCTTTAAACCTAGTTATCTCAAGTTTTTCTGATAAGCATAATAGACATGGTGAGTTCAATGAGTGGCAAGTATTGGCCCTTCTAATAATATTCCATTCTATACTAGGTGTTTTATTTTCTCTAACTAATTTCCAGTAATATAACGATAAGGAAGTGTCCTTTTCATATGTTTGATTATTCATCGAGCGTGTATGTCCATAGAATCTATTTTTGAAAGTCATTTGGGTACTCCCTATGTAGAATCTTTCGTCCCTTGGGTTCTCCACCGGGAATATCCTTGCTTGGTATACTACCGATGAGGTCAGATATTCATTTTTTATTGGGCATTCCTCAGGTTTTTTACAGTTACATTTATTCACCGCAGTGTTTGCACTAGTATTCTCCCCTTCTCTATTAGTCGTCTTTAAAATTCTTCCATTATGCTTTTTTATAATCCTTTCCAAATTATCACTACAGCTGTAACTTAATTTTAATGTATTTTTATTAAATATTTTATGTAATATATTATTTGGTGGGAAATGCTTATTAATAAGTTGTAAAAATTTTGCACCAAGTTTTGTTTTCAACATAATGTTAAAGGGGGGTGTGAACCAAATAATTTTCCTACCACGATTTCTAGATCCATTTGTGCTAGTGTTATTTACTTTATATTTTATCTCTATGTCCTTATATCCACTATTTTTAAGTGCTGTATTATAAATAGCTTTGCAATTATTGAAAGTTACTTCATTAGATGAATTGTTAGAATTCTACAAAACTAAAAATCAATTCCAAAAAAAACTCGACAATATTGTAAAGGAGATCAACAAGTCACAACATATCCTTGTTAAGGCTGATAAGACCAGAAACTTTTACAAATTAGACAGGGAGAAATATAATGACCTGGTCCAGAAGAATTTGAAAAAAGACTATCACAAGGTAAAAAATAACAACGTAATTCATTTGATAAATAAGGACAGTAAAAAAATCACGGATGAATTACAAATCAGCGATAGAGTAAATAAACTTAGAGGAAACGAAGCATATATCCTTTTAAAGGATCATAAACCCAGCTTAAACACAAAACCAACAACAAGATTGATTAACCCAACCAGACCCGAAATTGGAAAGATTAGTAAAAGAATATTAGAGAAAATCAATCTAGAATTAAAACGGCAATTCAACCTGAACCTATGGATAAATACGGCGGATCCGGTAAAATGGTTTCTTAACATTGCCAACAAGAAAAACTGCGCCTTTGTGCAATTTGACATTGTGGATTACTACCCGTCAATCACAAAGGATCTCTTTGGAAAGGCAATTGAATTTGCCAAGACCTATACTAATGTCTCCGAGGAGGATTTGGATATTATTATGAAATGCCGGACAACTGTCCTTGTCTATAACGGGGAACAATGGGCAAAAAATGGGCAAAACAACTTTTTCGGGGTATCAATGGGATCGCTGGACTCTGCAGAGGCAACAGATCTCGTTGGACTTTATATCATTCATAATTTAACGAACGATAATATTATTGATAGAAGGGACATGGGCCTATATCGTGATGATGGGCTGATAATAGTGAAGAATGCTACAAGTGTTAAATGCGATCAGATTAGGAGAGCAATCCATAGGGACATGAAAAATTTTGGCCTAAAAGTAGAAGTTAATGCTAACTTAAAACAGGTTGATTTCCTTGACGTTACTTTAGATCTGGATTTAAATGCTTATAAACCATATATGAAGGATAACGCTAATCCTATTTATATACACCCGCAGTCTAACCATCCACCATCCATTATTAAACATATACCGTTATCTATTGAAAGTAGAATAAGTAACAATTCATCTAATGAAGTAACTTTCAATAATTGCAAAGCTATTTATAATACAGCACTTAAAAATAGTGGATATAAGGACATAGAGATAAAATATAAAGTAAATAACACTAGCACAAATGGATCTAGAAATCGTGGTAGGAAAATTATTTGGTTCACACCCCCCTTTAACATTATGTTGAAAACAAAACTTGGTGCAAAATTTTTACAACTTATTAATAAGCATTTCCCACCAAATAATATATTACATAAAATATTTAATAAAAATACATTAAAATTAAGTTACAGCTGTAGTGATAATTTGGAAAGGATTATAAAAAAGCATAATGGAAGAATTTTAAAGACGACTAATAGAGAAGGGGAGAATACTAGTGCAAACACTGCGGTGAATAAATGTAACTGTAAAAAACCTGAGGAATGCCCAATAAAAAATGAATGTCTGACCTCATCGGTAGTATACCAAGCAAGGATATTCCCGGTGGAGAACCCAAGGGACGAAAGATTCTACATAGGGAGTACCCAAATGACTTTCAAAAATAGATTCTATGGACATACACGCTCGATGAATAATCAAACATATGAAAATGACACTTCCTTATCGTTATATTACTGGAAATTAGTTAGAGAAAATAAAACACCTAGTATAGAATGGAATATTATTAGAAGGGCCAATACTTGCCACTCATTGAACTCACCATGTCTATTATGCTTATCAGAAAAACTTGAGATAACTAGGTTTAAAGACCGAGAAAAATTATTGAATATTAAACAAGAAACTGCTATATCCTGCAAACATTTCAGAATACATGCACTTAAGGAACTCTAAATTAGGATAATGGAACTGCTATAAGTACAACTAACCCCCATCAAATAACCCCCCCACAAAGAGGATAAGTGAGGTCGCAACTATAATCATACCCATATGGGTTATGTAAGTCACTTAATATTCTACTTCATCGAGCAGTTATGGTATTACTAGCCGAAATAAGTACCTGTATGAAGGTATATTTGAACTAAATGAGTAATAGATCGTTCTGAGTGAAGCTCGTAATAATGTATGCATATGGATATTTTTGGGTGTGTGCATGTATGGATATATGATCTTTATATACCCGGGTAGGAAAAATAATTTATTAATATAAAAAAAAAAAAAAAAAATAGATGAAAGAAAGTAAGGAATGAAGGGTGAATGGAAGAGAAAGGAATAAGGGTTTTAGAGTGAATAAGCAAAGATGAAGGTAAGTACTACAATATATAAGCTTATATACTAGGTTTGTATAACCTAAATACTCTGATTTCTGTCATATGTTATTATATATTATTATTGTGTCGTGATACATCTTATGTATATCTGCCTTACCATCGAAAGAATCTTTGTTAAATATGAGGATAACCCTATGAACTTCATGCTGAATTCAATATAAATTTTTACGTAGTGTCAATTTTTACGGTAAAAACCTACAACTTAGGAAAGTGTAACAAGCGGATGGGGCCATGAAACATAACTAGACGTGTGGAATTTGATAGAAAAAGTGAATTTATATAGTAGGTGTATTCATGTCTGTTTCTACTTTAGATGTATCATTTGGTGGCACGGTACATGTATGCATGTATATATATATGTCTATATTTGTGTGACTTTGGATATATAAGTGTATTTTACGTATGCATGTATGTTTGTATGTTTATATATATATCTGTATCTATGTATCTGTGTGTATGTTTGTATGTGGATGTGTCTCTGTGTCTATTGTATGTAGATATATGTATACACACGTATATTTCTGAACTATTAGAATAGGCTGCCTCGTATAGAATTGTTGTAACAATATAGATTACAAAAATGTATGGATGTCCGAATGTTGTTTATATATATGTTATATATGTATGTATGTGTGGATATGTATATGTATGTCTGTTGTGTGTGTGTTTATATGTATGTATGTGTATATGTATATATATATATGTATATGTATGTATTTATGTATGTATGTATGGGTGTGTTTGTGTATATATGTGTATGTATGTGTATATGTGTATATATATATATATATATGTATATATATATATATATATATACACCCGTCTGTAGTCGGGTAGCATAATATTGCATATACGAAGATGTTACCACGCTACATAAGTAAAGAAAAATACTATTATTTGTCTCTGTATGTCTGAAATGTGTGTGTGTATATATGCGCGGGTGTAGATAAATGTTAGACATTTATAAGTGTATTGATACACGCATATAGGTACATGTGGGGTTTAGATAACTTTCTGGTTTATATTTATTCACATTTTGTTGGTGTATTTGTTTTAATTTAATTTTATTTTTATTCTTATTTATCTTATTTATTTATTTTTTTATTTTTTTATTTTTTTATATTTTATTATATTTTTTATATATTTTTTATTTTGTATTTATTTTTATTTATTTATTTATTTATGTATTTTATTTTTATTTATTTATATTTTTTTATTTACCTTAATGTAACTTTTACTTTATCTTCTACGTAGTTTCAGAACCATTATCTAGTTTCAGTAAATAAAACAAAAAGTGTTCAGCATGGATTCGCTTTTGAATATATGGATTAATGTGTGTATGTGTGTGTTGGCAGTGTCTGTGTATGGATGTGTTATGTGTGTGTTGCGTGTATGTGTGGGTGGAGGTAGATTAAAAAGGCACCGGTCAGTACTTGGTTGACCATAGCTAAGGTTATTAACTTACAGACTCTAAGACAAGAAAACGAAACTCTCAAGTACCCTATGCCATAAAAAGCCAAAAGTTAAGTTAGATGGGGGAGGGGGGAAAGAAAAAAGATGTTTATCATCTTCATAGACCTCACTCATCCTTTTACCGTTTTTTTTTTTTTTTTGACTCCCACCCAGGTTGTATTTTTAACTTGATAAACGAAATAGAAAAATGTATTTGGTGGAAATGTCACTTTTGAAGGTAGTTCTTGGCCTGAAGACGTAATCCCCCAACGTGGGTGATTACAGAAACATGTATGCACATATGTAGCCATTAATGTTTGTATAAATAAAATTAATATACCTGCTCTGTTCACTCATTGAGCACTATTTTGGTAGACACGTGTTGTTTCATTGGATGTACTTCTAGGAAACTAAACTCTACTGGCTATATATATATATATATATATATATATATATGTGTGTGTGTGTGTGTTTGTGTGTGTGCGTGTGTGTGTTTATTACTTTTTAAAACATTACAAAAAATCTAGATGCAATAAGTACGTACTTTATGAAACCATTTACTAAAATCCATTTGTCGACGATTTTGAATATCATTTTTTGTTCATTTTATCAGGTGGAAACGTTGGTTATTGTGCTTCAATTTTTACGACAAATACTCATCTGTATCAGAAGAACTGCTTTTCTGGTTAACTAATTTTGGAGTTTAATATTATTAACCTATATTCATTACTCCAGAATTTCCGTCAATTATATTCTAGACAATTTTTTTGTTATATATATATATATATATATATATATATATATATATATATATATATATGTATATATAACATATATTTCTATGATGTACATATATATATATATATTTATATTTGTATATATATATTATATACAACATAATCATAATGTATATATATATGTATATATATATATATATTGTACGGCATAATCACGTTAACACACCTGTGCCTGTCAGATAACCGAAGTTAAACAACGTTGAGCCTGGCTATTAACAGATGAGTAATCATTTGATAATTGTAGGTGCTGTATGAGTTTTCCGCTTATCAATGCATTGTTTCCATTCGTCCTAACCCGACACTCTCAACTGATATTCAACAATGTCGACTCGGAGGAGGTATGGTTGACTATTGCGCAACTTGTGCCACAAAAGTCCCACGCGCAGGCCCCATTTTTTAAGGAACCGACAACCTACGGCAGTTGCACTTTTTTAATAACAATAATTATCGTTTTAACGGTTTTAACAAATAATAAAGGAAACACTCATAATTATAGTGTCGATTACTTATATGCAAATAAATATTTTCGCTGAACGACATCTGAATGCTGATTAAGAATGCCGGATTTTTTACTTCGTTCTCGTCGAAAGAATTTTTAAAAACTCAACAGATATTCTAGAAAAGCAAAAATCATCATACATGGAATCGGTAATTGTTTTAAAAAATAATACATATACAAATATAAATATTGATATATATATATATATATATATATATATATATATGCACACAGATATAGTTAGATGATATCGACGCATTCATAATATACATACATATATATATACATACATTTATAATATACATGTATATGTGTGTGTTTGTGTATGAGTGTGTGTGTGTGTGATTGTTGAACGCGATTGACAATATATATGTATGCAAGTATGTGCCTATGAGCGGTTAGATGAGGGATATCTAAGCAAGATTTACACAGATAAAAAAAATAACCATATGCATATGTGCATATGTTAATGTGTGCGTGTAAAAAATGAGCTGAAAACAAAGATGGAAGTACATATGAAATTAAGAAAGAAAGCAATATTAATGAGTATTGAGAGAGATTTTTTTCTGAATGAAAAGGGGAAAGTATGGTTTCCTATGTGTGAGAAAGTATGTAGGAGGAGGGAGAGAAAGATATTTTCAAATTTGCCAGGAATGTCGCTCCTTGTCTTGCAGCAAAAAATTGGAGAAATTCTGCTGAGAATATTAAAAACAGCTAAATTCACCTGCCTTTAAAATTCGAGAATATGATATAACAAGAAGAAAAAATAACGAATAATACATTTTGAACGAAAACAATCATAGCAGCAACATGAATAAAAATAAATAAGATATAAGTAATTAGTCTTGCACACCACAGACGCATACGCACACATTTTACTAAGTATTGTTGGACGACGACAGCGACTTATTTCTGCCACCCTCTTCCCCTCATGTTCTTTATATCTCTGCCATACATTCATAGACCGACATACACATGCATGCAAACACATACTCAAACCCATATATATATATATATATATATATATATATATATATATATATAACTACTTCATTTACTCACATAAATTAATATACGAAAGTATAGATTTATGCGTCAACTTTAAGTATTTACTTCACAATTGCTCAGTACGTAGGTAGAGCTAGTTAGTAATTTATAAAATATATATGGCGACTAAGCTACACTGAATAGTCGGCGTTTCATCCACTCTAGGATTCGTCAGGCTTATGCGCGAATTCTGTGGTTGTCTCTCGTTTTTATATGGTCCTCTTCTGTTGTGTATTTTAGTTAGTCAATCAGCTTTCTAGTATCCACCGCGGTGCACAAGTTATCTGGAAATAGAAATCTTCTTACGCTCTAGAAAGACCCGGCAATATGACAGTTGGCAAACGATGCCGAACCATTATGGCAAACAGACGTTAAGTATTTTTAAAATTCATCCTAACAAATGTGTTTCATGTTACCTTGTTTAAACTTGTTTTTCTTGTTTTATTTATGTATATGTATTTACTCGTCTGCTCACCCATTCTACAAAGTAAGCTAGCGATAAAAAAACAAAATGCCGGAATTGTTTTAATGAGCCGTTCTACTTAAGCTTACAAATTTACCGAATTTTCATTACTAACGATTACTATATTGTCCACTTGACTACTGTACACTCTTAACCCTTATCCTTGAGTAGTCTCTGGCTTTGATAATTGGTGATGCCTATGTAATATAAAAAATTTGTAATAGTACAGTGTGGGACGATAAATTTGTCGCTCTAAATAAAAAAACACCACTACTTTATTTAAAGACAATATTATTAGAAAATCGATTCAGGTAACTTAATTATGTAATATAGCTGACATCTATTTAATTTAGCCGCCTTCAGTCCCAATTACCTCCTCTATACGGTTGCGAAACTGAAAGCATGCCTTTTCCACAAACACTAGCGGAAGATCGGAGAATATTCGACGGATGGCGCCGGTCAGGCTGGCTTTGGGAGGTCATGTTGGTAATATTCTCGACATATGACCAAGCGAAGTAGTCAAGCGGGTTCAGTTCGGAGGAGGATAGGAGCCAGTGAGAGAAGGGGACAAAGTCCTAGAACTCCTGAAGTTAAGCCGGAACTTTTTGAACTTTTGGGCCGGCGCCGAATCCTGCTGCCACATTCAAGGTCTGCCAGCGGCCACCCGATTGCATGAGGGGATCGCAACACTCTTAGGAACGTCCAAGTACTCTTTGCTGTTAACTTTTAAGCTGACTTCGATGAGGTGGGCTTGCATGATGTACCGCTCATTGAAACCACACGAAAGACCATAACCGTAGCCAGAAACTTCGTAAAGCTGTGCCCTCGAGCGTTGAATCATCCGGATTTACATCTAGAAAGTGATGGCAATAGTCCTGTTGTAATAACTCGGATCATTAGAGCATCAGTTGTACAACGGCGTATTTCCGATCTTGCTCTTTGAACATTGTGTCACTTTCACACATGCTACAATATAAATAAGTTATTTATGGGCAGCCAGTGTCTGGTTGGTACTGATCACAATACTAATAAGTCATTTTACGAAAGCCAATGTGTGGTAGGTACGGATCACAACATTAATGAGTAAGGTATCGCCAGCCAGTGTTTGGTGGATGCAGACACAATAGTAAAAAAGCTGTTTATCGCAAGCCAGTGTCTGGTGGGTACAGGCCACAATACTAATAAAGTATTTATCGCGAGTCAGTGTATAGTGGGTGCAGGTCACAATACTAATAAGTTAGTTATTCTAGCCATTGCCTGGTGGGTGCAGATCACACCACTAATAAGTTAGTTATCGCCAGCAAGTATCTAGTGGGCACAAGTCACAATACTAATAAGTTAGTTATAGCCAGCCCGTGTCTGGGGGGGGCAGGACACAATACTAAGTTTTTATTCACAGCCAGTATATATTGGGTGCAAGTCACAATACTAATATGTTAGTAATAGCTAGCCAATGTCTAGTTGGTGCATATCACAATAATTATAATAAGTTCGGTATCCTCTAGCCAGTGTTTGGTGGGTATAGATTACAATACTAATAAGACAGGTTACTAATAAGTTATTTATCGCCATCAGCGGTTGTTATTTTTTGAAAACGTTTACTTTTTCTACTAATTACTATATATTGGACTCAACATAATATAAAAATAAATACGAAATCTGCAGCAGTTAAAATATCATATTTAAGCGTATTTTACGATCAGACAATGCCGGGCGGCCTGCTAGTATATATATATATATATATATATATATATATATATATATATATATATATATATATATATAGTTCAAAATGTATGTCTATCAAGTTCCCTTTGTTAGGCAAACATAAATGTACACATATCAACAAAAAAGAAAACAGATAATAAATTGCACTTCTACCCAAAGAAAGTTATTGTAATACGACCCTTCAAATGTACAGTAAGTACTAAGATTTTTTTAAATATTCCTGGTCTTATTTAAATCATATGGAACCGTATATCACATTTACATATTTCACATAAGACAACATATGTAATTTTCAAATAGGAAATGCTAATAAGTGGATTGGCCTTAATCCACGGAGTTTCGAAAGAAATATTTCCATCAGAGGGCAGGAATTCGCAAAATGGGGAATCAGATTTTGCTTGCATTTATAGCATCCTATTTTAAAAGTTCAGCCTCGGTAGACGTGTCTTGAAATCTCTCCATTTCTTCACTCTACACACAATTTATCTTTCTTTTAATGATAATATTTTGAACTTACTCTTTTCCTTGTACCCATTTGTGAATTATTTCACGGAATTATGCCTATTGTATTACATCGAAACATCTGGCAGTAACTTGATATTTATTTTGGATATTTATTTGTGGATTCGGAACTTTAATCAACTTTTCTTGGATTTTACCGTTATTGGATATTCTATTCTTCACCTGACTATCCATTAACTTGAAATAATTTTTCTTTTTCCCATTCCCTCTGCTTCACTATTTTTTTTACCAGGTAGGCACTATGGCTTACTTGCAGTTTCGCTAAATACTTATCAAGCTAAATTCGATGTCGCATTATCTAAGTCCTACACTCTTATGAAAAGGAAAGTATTTCTTTCGAAACATCGCGGATTAAGGATAATCCACTTAATTTGTGTTTCCTTTTTAAAAATTAAATGTTTGTACTTTATATATTATTTTTATATTAGTTTTAACATGTGTTATTAATTATTTGTTCTTATTATATACTTTATTTCCTATTTGGTTTCATTGAGCTTTTACATCTGGTTAGGATTACTTAATAAATATTAAGTCTTTAGTTTTTTTTCTGCCTTTCTCTTTGTCCATTGTTTTCTATGACATTACTGGGCCAATTTGGTTGAAATTTATATGGGCCCTTTATGAGTAGCTACTGCTCACTTAAGATTATGATATCTGTTTAATTAATAAGATTAGTATTTAATGCAAAAATGTGTATGGATGTAACCGTATTTAATCATCTAGCACTAATTCTATGGCAACGCGCTATAAGTTTTGACTGGTTTTAATTGATTGAAACGTCTAGAATATATACAATTAAAAACACACAAACACACACAAATACACACACACACACACACATATATATATATATATATATATATATATATATATATATACTAGAAAAAGTACCCGTCGTTGACTGGGTTTAAAAACAGCCTACAAAAAAGGGCTCTGATTTATGAAAGTAGGATAGGTTATAAATAGGAAAGCTTGTAAAGAGATAGCTTCGAATTTGGGGGTATCAAAACCAAAAGCAAAATATGATGAAAGTAAAAATAAAATAGATAAACCCCATAATTTATTATACTATACCTGTTCACACTGAAACACTTATCACAATATTCTCTGGATCTATATTACAAAAAAAACTTGTTAAACTTTGTGACATATGTCCATTCTATGGATGTAAGGTGCGTAGGAACACACCATAATTTTATTATACCATATTTCTTCAAACTGAAACATAATTATCAAAGTATACTTACGCAGATAGATATGAAAAGTCTTTATTAAAGTTTGAGCCTATTCCATTCTATGGAGGGCTGGCGCGAACGTAGACCTCACAATTTTATTATACCATACCTATTTAAGTTAAAACACCCTTATCTAGTATTATTATATACATCTATATCAAAAACACTTGTAAATTTTTTTTTCAATTTTTAATTTTTTTATTTCCATACTTTGTGGATTAGGCGTGTACGCAGACTCCACCTTTAATGGATCATCATTATGCCAGATCAATTATAACCGTCCCTGTGTCCCGCTACATCTTCTATCATTATATGTGATCAGTTTTCTATAATAGTCAACCATATAGGAGCCTGTCCGTGACCTGACAGGCACAGACGTTCAGCTTTATCATTATTTATTTCTAATACCTACAGACACTAGTCTTTCATCCTCAGGAATCATTAATGCAAAAGGTTATGATTACCGATGATTGTAGGATTCAGACCCAGCAACAAAGTGTCTTTATTAGCAAGGAACAAACTACAAGGTAATTGACAATCGCAACGAAATTTAAGTGAAATTAAAAAATCATAAAATCGTAATTGTTTTACAAGAAAGGTTTACAATGATCAAGCGACTAAACAATCTCGATATCGCACAAATGGCCGATTTAATCATTTCAACAGGCAGTGCTGGACTGTTAAGAAACTTTATTCTTAAAAAGGCGAAAAGAATTCGGATTATAATTATATAATCATGTTTCATTTCTCCGAAACCATCTGCATAAGATTGCTGTTGATCGTGGGATTCTAACCCAGTAACGAGACCCTCTCTGTTTCCAAGAAATAAACAATAAATATATATATATATATATATATATATATATATATATATGCACATATATATACATATATATATATATATATATAGAGAGAGAGAGAGAGAGAGAGAGAGAGAAAGAGGGAGATAAAAAATTAACAACAATTCTTTTTCATCGACGTTTCACCTTTATTGCGAGAATAATGACATCAAGAAAACAAAACACCAGTATGTGAAAATATATTATTCTTGTAATGAAATGTATGATCTTGTTCCATTCCAGAAACTAAAAATGTCGTTGAAAATTCTAAAATCGAGGCATATGGTTGTTAACCAGTGTAATTTTTTTTGTTGTTATAAGGTTATATAGCTGGTAATATACTTAAGAGGATATGATGCAGTTCATATTCTTTTTGGAACAAATATGCCCGTTATAATTTAACTATAGATTGTTAACTGAAATAAATTGTGTGTACTTTCATTATATAATTTATTTACTGATTACATTTATTAATTATTAGACGAGGTGATTCTTATGAGAGAGTAAACAAATGTCAAAAATTAAATTATCTTCTTTGAATAGAAGTTTACTTATTAATGGCGATACATTAGAGAAATCTCTGGATTGATTAATTGTGATTGAATTTGCGATATGTGCTGATACAAGAAGTCTCCGTCGCGGTTTATTTAAAAAAAAAGAATACTATTTTTTCTTGTGTAAAGTCAAAAGTATGATTATGTCAATGAATGAGAGAAAAAGCATTCAGATAATTGCCATTTCTCATATTTATGTTGATTGAGTCTTTTCTCTAATCTACGTTGGGTTTCACCAACAATATATATGACTGCGTTGGGAATTGGTTTGTTTTGGAGACATATTGTTGTTTTTAAAGTTTGTGTTATAGTTTGTAATGTGGTTTGTATGATTGGAATTCCTGGTTTGTTTAATGTGTTCACATTAGTGTATTAGTGGGGTGTGCAAGTAAGAGAAGGTGTATGTTCATGAGAGAAATGACTGGTGTATATAAGTTTTGCATATTTATCCTGAAAAATAGTTGTGTGGCTTTTTTTTTCGAAGCATGAAATATAAAATATGCAGGATATTGTAAGGTTGTGAAAGTATTTGTGAGTTATTTGAATTCTTCGTCCAGATAATATAGACTGCAATTTCGGCACACACTTAGGAAGAAAACAATTATCATACCTGTTTTATGTTGTTATTACTGTGTGAGTAGAAATGTATGCAATAATTTTGAGTGTGTGTGTTTTAAGGTGAAACTTTGAAGAATAGATTATTGAATTTTTCAAAAATTATGTATAGAAAACGTAATGAGTTATTGTTTTCCGTTTCATAGGGGAACTTTCTGAAAGGTTAGACTGAGTCTCGTGTGTGTTTAATATTATAGTTGTGCTAGTTTTCAGGAAGAAAAATTAAAATCTCGTCAATGTATCTTAAATATTCTGTGTTTGGAGGTAATCTAAAATTTAAAAGACCAGATAATAGAAATTCTAGGAAAAGTCAGGCTTATACCTCGCTAAGTGGCTAACTTATAGAAATACCGAAATTTTGCTTGTAGAAATTGTTATTGAATCGAATATAAGCCATGTCAGTTATATGTTTAATTTTTTTTATAAAAGTGTCGAAAGGAAACGGTAAGTATTTTTTCTCATTTTTAAGGTATGTATGGAGTAATTTTAAACATTTTAATGTGAACATGAGTTTATAATGATGTTATATCTAAGCTGTGCACAGTTTTGTTATGTATATTGATATTTTCTTATCTTGTTGAGTAAATCTCCACAGTTCGTTATGTAGAAGGTGCTGATCGTAGCCATTGGTGGAGTTAGGATACTGGATATGTCTCGTGATATTTTGTGTGTTGCACTACCTATGCCAGATATTATGGCGTGCATCGGGATATCCGGTTTGTGAGTTTTAGGAGGCCATACAATGGAGGAACATTGGGATAGTATTCAGTGTATGATGTTTAAGTTTTGTTGTTTTTAAAAGGTTTTTTGAAAGTCTCAATACTTCTATTTTGCTATATTTCAATCAGTTTTAGTATATGTCTTGATATTCGAACAGTGTAGAAACATTCTGCAGATCTGTCTTTTTTCCATTATTATTATTATACAACAACCTTAATAAGCTGGCGAGATACTTATGTTATTGTTAGTTGGTACGACTTCCAAGGTATGTATGTATGTATTTATTTAGTAATACAGGTTGATAGAGCTGAGTAACCGCGTTGAGTAACTGCATGAACTCTTTTTTTTAATCTCAGTCTTCAAGCTTGTAATTATTCAAAATTTGTAAGGTGATAATATTTGAATGTATGTCCGCTGCGAATTTTAGTCCAAAACTGAAGCCTTCAATTTCGATATATGTGATATATTTAGTAGATAGAATTTGTATTAGATCTGGGCGTCCTATGGTTCATTTCTCCATTTGCCGTTTCAGATTCATTTTATAAGTCTATTCTCCAGTTTTGAAATATGTCGGGTGTTCATTTTTTTTAACTCTATTCGTTTACATTTGTGGAAGATTTCTGTATCGTTGAGTTATTCTGTTGTGGTTAAATTAACTCTCTCCTGCTATAGAAATTACCTTCTATAATAATAAATAATTATAATCAGTCAATAAATTACATAACTAAAATACATTCATTTTCTTTCCATTACACATCCATATTTGAATTATACGGGCATATTTGTTACAAAAAGAATATGAATTTCATTATTTCTTCTCAAATCTATTAACAGCTATATAAGTTTATAAAAAAAATATTACTCTCTTTCATTACGCTATGCCCCCACTTTTCTTTCAACGAAATTTTGATTTAAGAAAAACAAACGTAACGAAATAGAATCAAGATAATCAATTCCTATCCTGCACACGTGTCACGTATTCAGCCACATCTCTCCCATCACGTTCAGATCCTTCATCCCGCCACTGCTGACTTGCACCTATTACCCTTTCCAATAAATATTCCCTTTTCTCTTTATTTACTTTGAAGTTTCAAACATGAAACAGTTTAACCACTTTCGTGGACGTAGGTGGGGGTGATATAATGCGTCGCAAAAAAAAATCATGCCTTTTAACAAAAGCAGTTTCATGCCTGCAGGTGATTACTAGAGAGGGTTTTCACCGGACAAAATGCTTTTTTCTTCTAATTTTTTGTGTTTCATATTTATTTTTTTTTTGCTTGTATATATATATATATATATATATATATATATATATATATATATATATATATATATATATATATATATATATATTCCTTCTCAACGTTGATCCCTTGGAGATAACCGAAATATTGAATCTATTCTTGGCGCAAGTCCGCTGGAAATTTCTGACTACACACAGCTGAAATTAAACTCAGCTAAACGATTGGAAACATTTCTATTCAAGATTGAAAATCGTTATCTTAGCGTCCGATATTCAAATCTTGATTAGGTTCAAACGCTTTTCCAAATATAGACAATGAATCCCGCGCTTTAAGATAAATACCAATGTGTATTAATTTGTATATTGAGAAACACAAGCAGTCCCTAGTCGCTTATTCGAGCTACGGTTAATTATCATCTCACACCGTTAAAGGATGAATTGATGACTGCGAGGATGATTCGATGACGAACGAGCATTACCTACGCACCCTCCGCTGGAAACATGATAAATATCAGAATATAGAGTGGCCTCCCTCCACAGGATATGTTCAACCTGGAAGGATCTAATTGTGGGGAAACTTACGTTCTCTACCGAAAAGAATCGGTAACTGTTGTGCATAACGTATCACAAGAGTTAAAATATACTACGCTACTTAGAAAACTGGAAGATTATTACTCTTCCTCAAAAACGAGGAGGTAACGCCTCGAATCATGGTATCATGATCACCGAATATCTATATGTCTATAAAAGTGAAATTGCCTGTGTGTGTGTGCGTGTGTGTCTGTGTGTGTACATTTCCCTACCAAACTACTTTGTAAATTTTCCGTCTACAGACTCGGGATTTGACATAAGGAATATTGAGATTTGGGTAAATCTTTATAACCTGTTTTCGGGCAGAAATGTGGCTGTTAAGGGGTTAAAGTTCAACGATTATACCTTTGAAACCCCTCTACCAAATTCCTTCGCCAACATTGGGCCTAAACACTTGAAATTTTAGATGTAGGTTACTTAGACATGGATCAAACTTTTCATTTGATTTGAACCAAAATATAAATGTTAAGGGGTGACAATTGGGGTCAGAGTAAAAAGAAAATTTGACCTTTGCGGTCTCTACCAAATCACTCAGCCATATATTGGTCTAGATCTTTGAAATTTTACATACATTGTATTTAGACAAAGGGCAAGCTTTTTATCGGGTTTTGTCCCAAAAGTTGGTTGCTAAAAGGTAAAATTTCCAAAGATTATACCTTTTATACGCTAATTTTAGGCTTAAACAATTGCAATTTTAGATATGGATTACCTGGTCATGAGTCGAATCTTTTAATTAATATATATTTTTTCAGCTAATTAATTATGGTTATTATTATGATTATTATAAAACTTTTTATCTAATACGCCTTGTTCAGGTTTGCAATAGTTCCACGGATTATTCTAGATCCATATTTTCTGTTTAATGTAGTCATATATAAAGGATATTATCATTACGCATAAACTTGTGAAAATTTCGTTTATATAATAGTTATAAAAGTGAGTTAAAACTATTTAAGCGGAAAATTTCTGTATGGCATGACGTGATTTTGCTTTCTTTCTATTTCTTTTTCTATTCCTTCCTGCATTTGAGCCTGTCTAGAAGTCTTGACCTAAATTTGCGACCTGTCAATTTATCTGTATAAAGGGTTAAAGATTTCGTTTCTTAGTGCCTCTTTTCCCTTTAATACTTTCTCCTTTTCCTCCTCTAATTTGCTATCTAATTGCTATCTTTTCCTGTTCCTTGTTCTTTTCGTTTCATTCTCTTCACTTTCGTTACTTTCTTTCCTTCTTTTATTTAATATTATTTTATTATTTTATTTGTTTTAGTTTCCTTCTTTTCTTTTCCTTTTTCTTTACCCCTTGTGTTTTCATTCCTATTCCTGCCACCCCCTTTAAAACTTTAGAATAAGATTTCAATTTGGAGATATTTTCATTTCTGCTAATTTATTATGCATCAGGATTTTTCTTTTCTTTTCTTTATTTATTTATCTAATTTATATTTCATCATTCATTATTCATGTCATTTCATGTTTTCCTTATTTCATTGCCTTTGCCTGTCTAGAGATACCGTTTTCATATTATATTTTATTCACAAATTGAAGTTATTTTGGAGGGAAATGTGAATCACATATATTATAATTATATAAAAATATTATAAATATATATAAAAAAAATATATGTTTATTTATAAACAAATTCACCGGAACTATATCATAATTTATTTACCGGACTGATTGTATAAACAAAGAAGAAACCAGGAAACTGTTACCTTGTGTCATGGATTACTCAAAATTCAGATTAGATCCCATTACCTCATTGCTAGCAAGGACATTCACTTCGGATGTTACCATGCAAATTGGATGTAAAATCCAATATCCTTTTCATTAACTTCCCTTACTCTACAATATTTAAATGCTTTAATAACTTTTAATTGTGATTTACCATGTCCTACTGGTTTTAGCAAATAAGGTGTAAACCATTATAATTATTGGCTAATATTTTCTTCTCTGAAGAGATGGTAGACATCGAAATCCTATAGGTTTAGGAGGTATAATATTTATAGTGTATTCTTTATGTTAGATATAATAATTTTTTTTATTTGAAATTTAAGCATTTCACGTCATAAGTTTTAAATTTATGGAGTTACCAAACTTTGATTTATGTGCTCTATCTTGAATATTGAGCAATTTATTTAGATGGGATTGTCCTTATAGAATATTACTGCCAATAATATTTTGTAAGACCTGTTATCACAGGTTTCTGTGCCAGTTAATTTGTTGGATAACTTTATTCTGAAATCCATCTATCTATCTATTCATCTATCTATATGTTTATCTATCTATCAATCTATCTATCTATCTCTCTTTCTCTCTCTTTCTCTCTCTGTCTGTCTGTCTGTCTCTCTCTCTCTCTCTCTCTCTATATATATATATATATATATATATATATATATGCACATAAAGTTATGAATAGTACATAGGGCCCGAGCAAAGCCGAGCCTAAAAGCTAGTATGCTATAAATCCTCTTGGAGTTATGGTGGTGTCATTACAACATAAAAGATTCTGCAACACTCATTCATAATGAAGGAATAAAGCCCTTTCAAGTGTGGGGTCATACCTGAAAAATACATTACTATGACAACAATATCGATACAACACTACATGCCTTCTCCAAAATATAATACAATTATAGCTGAAATATATTTTTTATTTAAAAATGTACAGGTCATAAAAATATTTTTACTAGTTTCCTAGTGATATGTTAGAGTTTACGCGTAATAGCAAATGTAATGTGCTTCCAGATGCATCATGCAGTGTTTTTGTTGACATTCATAGATACAACTGGTCTCTAATTGAGAGAAAGATGTTCATTTTTTTTTAGATTAGCCCGTATGCTCTTTTGATCTTTCCTGTCATATCAACTCCGCACAATACGTTCAAATACTTTTGTTGACGCCATGAGGCGGGCCCGCCTCTGGTATCTTCAACTAAGTGTTTAGGTGCATAGGCCTGTAGTGCCTGCAGATGATTTCTAGAGTTGGTTTAATCCTTGTATCGTTTTGTTTCATGAATATGTTTCGCTTTATTTGATTTTCTTTTTTTTTCTCGCCCCCTCTCTCCTTATATATATATATGTATATATATATATATATATATGTGTGTGGGTGTGTGTGTGTGCGTGTGTGTGTGTGTGTGTATGATCCATTTTTTCTCCTCTAGGATCCTCCGACCACTCCGTCGTATCAGTTAAGATAAAAATGAGATGTAATAAGTCCCCAGACGTACCCCTCCACCGTACTGTATAGCGATACTCCATGGCTGACTGGGATAGCTTCGGTACATTTATAGCTGATCTACCTTTGCATTCCCTGTTTAAAAAGAATGTGTCCTTTATAGTACAAGAACTCACCGAATGGTAAATTGTACGCATAGACCGATTCATACCATCTAAAAAATTCCAACAAACACCTACAAGCCAGGCATGGTTCTCCCCAGAATATACTGCTGCTATCGCGCAAGAAATAACTTTTTCCATAGCTACCAACGTAATAGATGAACTGAAAATAAAGCTGCTTTCAGGAGCGCTAGCAACCACTTTTAAAGAATAATAAAAAATGCAAGAGAGCTATATGCCCAGTTTGTTAAATCCAAAGTAGCTGATCAGCGGTTTGGTTCCCACCAGTTTTTTCAAATAACAAATAGGATCCTGAACAGAAGTGTGCGTTCTATCCCAACCATTATCAATGGACCTGAGGTCATCTCGTCAGCTTCAGACAAGGCAAAACTATTTGCCAAGAACTTTGCAGCTAGTTCTACCCAACGCGACGAAGGCCATCAATTCCCCATATTTCCTCCTATAACACAGAACACGCTAGTTAACATACAAATATCTGTGCATAAGGTCACCAAGCTAATCAAGAACCTTGATTCCAGTAAAGCAACTGGCCCTGACGGCATCCCAATTATAGTGTTAAAAAAGCTTCAACCAGAACTTGCTCCCCTACTTACGAAACTGTTTAAGCGTTGCCTTAAGGAGAAGTACTTTCCAACACCATGGAAAACCTCACCAGTATGGCCTGTATTTAAGCACTCAGGTGAATACTCATCTCTCTCTCAGTACAGACCAATAAGTCTCCTGTGTCATGAGTAAGTTGCTGGAATCCGTATTAAATAGAGAAATAGTCAACCACCTCAGGAGAAATAACCTTCTTAGTGACACGCAATATGGTTTCCGTTCTGCAAGATCTAACGCAGATGTGCTAACGCTTATATCTCATAGGATTAGTATTAATGCTGGAGTCCCCCAAGGGTCCATCCTGGGCCCAACTCTCTTCCTGATCTACATCAATGATCTCCCTTAACGCATACTTAAATCATTCGTTGACATCTATGATGATGTCACGACAATCTACGGCAACATATCAAAGGCTGTAAATGACAAAGCTCTCTCTGATTCTCTCTCCTTAAATCTCGAGCGCGTGGTTCAGTGGGGGAAGACGTGGCTGGTTACATTTACTGCATCTAAAACCAAACTCATATCTTCACATCTTCAATGCTCTGATCCCCATCTGGCATCAATTGAAATGGATGGCTTTTATCTAGGAGAAAACCTATGTTTTGACAAGCTTCTTGGCTTGCCATTCACTCCTGATCTGAAATTGAACACGTACATCAAGTCTGTTGCTAAGGTCGCTGGAAAGATGTCTCACTACTGATGCAATTCTCTATCTATATAAAAGCCAAGTACGTCCAAAGATGGGATACTGCTGCCATATCTGGGCAGCAGCTGTTAAAAACAGTCTATCCTGCCTTGACAGAGTACAAAATAGACTTCGTGGCTTAGTGGGGGATGTCCTTTTCTCTTCCCTGCAACCTCTCTCCCACAGAAGAGACGTTGCAAGCCTATCTTTGTTTTATCGTTATTTTCATGGTAGATGCTGTTCTTAACTCCAATCTCTGGTCTCCCCCTCGCCAATCTTTTACGAAAAACACTCGTCTCGCCGAATCTACTGTCAAAAACTTTCCTCACTCTTTATTTATGCCTAAATCAAAACGTAGATTCTATGAACAAAGCTTCTTTCTTAGAACTTCACTCCCGTGGAATTCTGTTCCGTTTGCCTGCTTCCCACCTGACTACAACCTGGATGTCTTCAAGTCTAACGTAAACAAATTCCTGATGAACCGCCGCCCTAAGTCGACACTTTATTAAATCTTCACACTAACGTACTGTACTTGCAATACCCTTATCCCTAAGTGGCTACCGGGCCTTGATAAGTGGTGACCACCTAGGAAAAACATATTTCTCTTTATATATATATATATATACATATATATATATATATATATATATATATATATATATATATATCACGTCTTCATAAGCCTGAAGAATCCTAGAGTGGATGAAACGCGGAATAGTCAGTGTAGCTTATTATATATTTTATAAATCACTAACTAGCTCTACCTATGTATTGAGCACTTTTGAAGTAAATACATGAAGGTTACGCATGAATTTATACTTTCGTATATTAACTTTATGTGTGTAAATGAAGTAGTTATATATATATATATATATATATATATATATATATATATATATATATACATATTGTGACTTTAATCAAACCTTAAAAGACATTGGTCCATATGTGCACGCGTTTCAGAAAATTATTATATTTGCACTGTTACTTCTAAAAAGAAACTAAAAATCGTTTATGATTTTCCCAATCAATAACTTGTAAATCAGAATATTTCATGCAGATATATTTGCAATCAGTTCATTAACAAAACTGTAATCGAATGGAATACCAAAAACCCTTAAAATATGTGGATAGATAACACTGTAAAAATTCGCATGTGAATATCAAATATTTTATATTATATATATTATATATTATATTATATATTATATATAGTATATTATATATTATAAATCAGATTATTTCAAGCAGATATATTCGCAATCAATTCATTAACAAACTTTAATCGAATGGAATACCAAAAACCTTCAAATATATAGATAGATAACACTGTAAAAATTCGCATTTGAATTACAAATATTTTCAATTGTTAAGTTATACAAAACGGAAGAAACAATTACAATTTTTGTTTAAGAAATTTATTCATGTTCTTACATAAAATTAATGTTATTACATAAAATTAATGTTATTACAGAAAATTAAATTTGTAAAGAATTAAAAATATATTTTTTCAATAAAATTTCCATATATTTAATACATAAATAGATCAGAATCCCCAAATCTTTGCATTTCAGGAATTTAATAATAATTACCGTCGATGAATCCATTCTAATCGCTATAAGTGAAATCTTTAGACTTTCTGTATTCTTAACGATATATATATATATATGTATATATATGTATATATATATATATATATATATATATATATATATATATATATAAGATCTATCTCGTATACATACTGTTGTAGCGGCGGCCATATTGCGCAGCACGTGAATTTAAGCACTCAATGTGTATTAAAGTCCAGGGTTCGAATTATGCGACGAACAATAATATTCTATAAAAACACAATTATGCTTAGTGATGTTGAAGCATGCATAATGTGGATAATGAAAACTATTTCTGAACAAATACCAGTTCAATAACATTTAGAGACAACCTCTCTTTGAGACGTACTATTTTCGCAAGTACCAATTTTTATTTCATTTTAATTAACACTGATGTCATTGCGGATTAATTCATAATTGCCTCGGGTATATGTATATATATATATATATATATATATATATATATATATATATATATATATATATATATATATATATACACCGTGCCAGAATTATATGCAAATCGATAGTTTTGTTCGAACTCCGATACTCTTCAATGTAAATTCGTGAAATTTAGCACGTTATAAGGCAACGCTAACACAATCGCAGATCTAAAATTTTAAGCTAATCTGCATAGAAATAAACAATTGGCAGCCATTTTGGTAATTTGCATTTTTTCAGCGTGCCAACTTTCTATGCAAACCAATTCTAACATATAGTGACGTGCTAAAAGATCATCGAAACATTGAATATTCTAGGAATTTTTAAATTGAGAACAACAATAATAAAGAACTAAGAACTTCAGTATGGTTTCATAGTACATTCAATATCTTATATAATTGCCATTTTTATTGACAAGAGTAAAACGTCCTTTAGTCTATTGAAGATCTCAAACTTTCGATTTCATGTGATGAAATATCTTTGGCAGCAGTCAGAATAGCATTCCAGAGGTCATCATTGGAGCTGTACTTCCTTCCTCCGGAGTAAATATTTTGTTTCAAGTTGCTTCACAGATTTTCGATGCGATTTAAATCTGGAGAACAGGCTGGCCATAACATTATTTTCTCATGTCTGCAAAAACTCTCTCCAAATAATCAGTGGATATCCTTGCAGAATGAGACGGAGCATTATCATGCATGAATATCATCTTTTTTCTCGAAATGCAAAATTCTTCTTCTTGTGCCAGGGTTCCAAGTGTTCCTTAATGAAGGCAATGTAGAGTTTGGCGGTAATTTTCATTCCATCTGCGACTATGAATTATCCTACCAGCTCATTGCCAATGATTGCAGTCCAGAACATCACACCACCACTTCCTTGTTGACGTATGTTCCTTTGGATCGTAGACCTTTATAATGGTACCATCCTGCCCTCCACCCATCAGGTCCATCAAGTGCCGCTCGACACTCATCAGTGAACAAAACAGTTTGAAAATTCACCTTCATATGACCTCTTGTCCACTGAATCCCCTTTTTCTTGTGGATACCCTTCAATTGAGGGCGGACCTCTAGCTTTCAAAATTTGGCAATCGTCCTCAGGATACGGCATCAAGTTGATTTCGGCACATCACTAACGCCAGTATTTTCAAAAACTTGTTTGCTAGTTTCAAGTGGGTTACGGCGAACTTCTCTCTTGAGCTTGCTCAATGTTCGACGTGGCAGCTATGATTTCTTACGAATTGTCCCTTTTGTCAGAACGTCCGTTGCAAAGTTTAGGATTAGTACAATATTTTTGATTGTACGATGATCACGGTGTTATTCTTTGGCAATTTCTAAGGAAGAAATCTTATTATGGAGGCTTTGGATAATTTTAGACTTTTCAGCTTTACTTAAAGCTCCTTTACATCCCATCTTGCATATAAAGTTAGCAAGTTGAAAAAAAAATGCAAGTAACTAAAATGGCTGCCGTTTGCTCGGTATTGCGCAGATCAGCTTAAAATTTTATATATGCGCATGCGTTCGTGTTGCCGTATAACGTGTAAAATTTCACCAATTCTCATTGAAACCTATCGGACTTAGAACAAAAATATCAATTTGCATATAGGTATATGGCACGAGGTATATATATATATATATATATATATATATATATATATATATATGATTGCTGCGTCTTTCCAGATGATCGCCGTCACATTGACTTCTTCCAATGTCATCATCCATGCCATCTCAGAGGCCTCTGCACTCTTGCCGCAGATTTGCACATCTAGAAGCAGATGTAACATGCAAATTGATCAGGCTCCACTGAGTTGATTCCTCTTGAGGTTCAATGATATTCTTATGAACAATCCCATGTTTACTCAAACCAGCAGTAGACTTAAATAACTTTACTGCATATTAAACATATCGTTTGGTTCAGACTAATAGGTGCAAAGTTTTCCTAATCAGGAGTTTTGTGCGACTTAATTTGGTTGACGTAGCCAGATTTAACAAAAGCACTCGTTCACAAGTGTCGCATTTCCAGTTCTATGTGTCATGGTTAAGACCAATTCAACCTCTGCGAAGCCTTCGTTTCAGATTGCGGTGAGATTGCTTTCTTCTCTCTACAGCATCACAAAATTCACGTACAAGTTTACGCCACTTCAGCCTTTGCAGAGTAAATTATTCCCATGTTTCTATGTAGATTTGTAAGACTTTCAAATTATTCTTTGTAGAATCCCTGAGCCCCATACTACGCTTGTGTTGAGGGCGCTTGCCATTTTTCAGTTCTCCGTAAAAAAATTATTTTGGTAGCCTACAATATTTCATTCGAACTAGGTTGCCCACCCAACACATGTGTGATCTGATTACAATGGTCTAAATACTAAAGAAACATGCTCTCAGGAGAACTTCAGTATCGGGTAATGTGCTTGCCACAAGATATGTTTAAAGCATTTTTGGTGAAATCGTTCAAGCCATTGAATGTGTCTTTGATGCAATGTCTATGTCTCCGATGATTACAACAGTGTGATTAACGCACAAATCTTGTAAACGCGGATCCTAGTCCTGCCTATGATGTCACGATCAGACCACACTCAATTCTCCAACCTTGCAAAAGCTACAGATGCCTTCTGAACGCGTCTGCGGATTTTACTGTCGAGAGACCCATCACTCGGCAGAGAACTACGAATAGTAGTTAAACGAATCAACTACTAGTCTAGCACCAGAGGCCATGATGTTCGGCTCCACGGATGACTGGCCAGGTGCAGAACTGAACATCACGTTTGTTTTAGACAGACTTATCCTTAGTCCAAAAGCAGTTCAGGAGTCAGCAAAGCTATCCACTATATACTGCAAATCAGTCCCAGTGTACGACATAATAACAGCATCGTCTGCATACCGTAACTGCTTGACTAACACATGATGCAGTTTAGTTCTGGCATTAAATCTTCTAAGATTAAAAATGCGACCTATGGTTCGAAACTTTAACATGACATCCTTATCGCAATCCCGAAACGGATGAGCAAGTAGAGCAGCAAATTATATCGAGAAAAGAGTAGGGGCAGGAATATTACCTTGTTTGGCACCATTGCCAACTAGGATTTCATCAGACAATTTTCCGTTATCGAGACTCCAGCTTTCATGTCCTTGTGCAGTTCCTTGAATATTCTTACAAAGGTTTGAGGACATCCTACTTTCTCTAAGATCATTGCGTATTAATTCATAATTGCCTCAGATATATATATATATATATATATATATATATATATATATATTAAATACAAAACATACGCACACAAATGGACACGCACATAAGCATACACAGATTTACACACACACACGCAAACACCCACATATATATAAGGACTGTAAAAAATAAAAATGAAAATAATGTTTCCTCGTGTATATATATATGTGTGTGTGTGTATGTGTGTGTGCGTGTGTGTATGATACGTATGTATATACATGTATAAATATAACAGAATACCTTATTATCTATATATCCACAAACAGAATATATATATACAAGCATACCAAGATATAATCAATATTTTAATAAGAAACTGTAGTTATCGTCATAAAACCCTGCACACTTCAACAGATATTTAAAAAGTTGTCCAGTTATACGGACTTTTATATTTATTTTTATAAGTAAATTCCCAGATTATTTACCGTCGAATGAAGGTAAATGAAAAATAAAACGAAAAAAGAAATTGTAAACGAGTTCAACTTAAGTAGAAATCAAATTCGCTTTTCCTTCGGGAAATTCATACTTTTTTAAACCAACAAAGAAATATACGCATTTCACACCAGAAAATAAAATTGAACTCAGTTTGTTACGGTGCCGATGTGCAAGACATCGACTCAATCACAACGACTACTTATTAATTTCACGTTCTTAAGTCCACATATTTATGATAAGATTGTACAACATATAACACATTTTAAATAAATAACTTCGAATTTATGGTTCAAGTGTTAAATTCAAAGTAAACTTCAATTATCCAAAGATAATAAAATATGAATTAGAAATGGAGAGAAGAGGAATTCGAAATAAGTTCTTTCGGATTCTGCATGCGATATTTTTTTTTAAAACTTAAGATTCTACGTGTGCAGTTCATTTTTGTTTTGTTCATATTTACTTTATTTTTAAATATTTTTGTTGCAGTTAAAAAAAAATCGTTATTCTTAGTTTTTTTATTTGGAATTTGATTAATTTAAATCAACATTTAATGTAAATTTTAATATCCGATATATATTAAAAATTATTGATTTTGTTCGACTAGGCAATATATATATACATATATATATATATATATATATATATATATATATACTAGTGTCCGTTGGTATATGGAATAATTATTGTTGAATGATAAATATCAAGTAGCTTTATTAATATTAAGGATGAGCTCTGTCTGCGAATCGTAAGTAAAAGGCAATCAACTAGGTATTTCCAATGTTCCTGACTTCCGCTTGTTCCGATACTCTAGATTTTCTAATGTATTTGACCAAAATCGGCGTTTACTAGTACTTAATTCTCGTAGCAATTATTTTGTAGCCCTGATGTAAAGGCGAAGCAAATGAACCAAAACGTAGCTTTGTGGTTGGGTTTGAATTTAATTACTTCTAATCCCAACAGTGAGGATTACGTAAGCATGAAACTCTAGTGTCCGTAGGTACAATGAATAATGATTATTATTTGATTATAATTATACCCATATATATATATATATATATATATATATATATATATATATATATATATATATACACAGTGCCACACAAAGGTATTAGATACATTACATATGTCTTCATAACTTTAATTAGGGTTCAAAGTTTTACCTAAAAATTGGTAAGTATATTCCTATTACTATTCTAACTAATATTTGGGGTAGTAATTATGAAATTATAGTTAAGAAAGTTTATATTAAAGGAAAAATATAAATCAACTAACGCAAAAGTATTGGATACATTGATTTAATATTTGGTTGCATGGCCTTTAATTGCGTTTAGCAGCACAAAATCGCTTTCTATAGTTGCAGAGATGTTTTTTGAAAGATATGCAGGTATTTTGCACCATTCTTCTTTTGCGGAACTGATCTAGTTGTTAAATATATTGTGGATTCCTCTTGCGAACATTGATCTTCAATATTTTCCAGAAATTTTCAATTGGGTTGAGGTCTGGAGACTTACTATGCCAAATAAGAACGACAATTCCGTTATTTCTAAGCCATTCTCTGGTTAGTTTTACAGTATGTTTGGGATCATTGCCCTGTTGAAACACAAAATTGCTATTATGCCCCAACAAATCAGCAGATTTTAGGAAGTTTTTCTTCAAAATCTCCATGTACATACGTCCATTTATTCTACCATTGATGATTTCTAATTCGCCAGTACCTTTGGATGAAAAAACACCCCCATACTGTAATTGAACCGCGGCCAAACTTTACCATGGTATTCTTTTTTGTTATAGGCGGTGCCATTTTTACGCCATACATGTGTTGCTGTGTTTCTTCCAAGGATTTCGATGTTCGTTTCGTTTTACCACATTACCTTGTTCCAAAATTATTGTGGTTGTTCCCCATATGTTTTAACATAAGTCAAACGTGATCTGACATGTTTAAGCTTCAATAATGGAACATTTCTTGGTACAAAACTTGCACGATTTTGAACTCTACTGATTGTATCCTTGCTCACATCATCCCAGCTTCTCTGAGGTCGGTTTGAATTTCACCACCAGTAAGAAAACGGGGTATTCTACCTTTTGCTTACCCATCTTGATTTTTTTCGTTTACTTTCCTTAGCCGACCACATCTTGGAAGATTTGCACCAGCTTCATCAGGGGTTTTAAAATTTCTAACAACGTTTCCAACTGTACTAAGTGGTAGATTAATTTCCCTTGCTATTATTCGATACCCTTTTCCTTCTTTGTGCTTATCAATGATTTTTTGACGAATGTCTATCGAAAACTCTTTAGTCTTTTAGCCAATTTATAAATGAACTGGTTGACTTTGAAACAGTGAGAACAAACTGGAAGAATTTTATAAAAGTATTTGAATATAAAGCTCTCTGATAGGTCAGTGACAACTCGTTGACATTATTGCAACACGCTAAGCAAAATCATTTAAATTTATTTCAGAAAATATTTTTGTTTAAGTTTATCTAATACTTTTGCGTTTGTTAATTCATATTTTTCCTTAAATATAAACTTTCTAAACTTTGATTTTTTTAATTACTACTCCAAATAAAATTTAGAACAGTAATAGGAATATACTGACCATATTTTAGGTAAAATTTTGAACACTAATTGATGTTATGAAGAAAAATGTAATGAATCCAATTCTTTTGCGTGGCTCTGTATATATATATATATATATATATATATATATATATATATATATATATATATATGTGTGTGTGTGTGTGTGTGTGTGTGTGTGTGTGTGTGTGCAAGAGAAGAAATAAAAATAGAAATTATATAAAATCATGGCGGCATACGGATAGCTAAAATGTTTTGTAGATGTGCATGAGTATATTATTGTATGTAGATTAAGTATTCGGAGTTAAATTATTATTGTAATGCAGCAGAAGATAATATAGAGATTAAGTATTTGGAGTTAAATTATTATTGTAATGCAGCAGAAGATAATAATATCTAAAAGAACTTTAAACATTGTAATTTTGTGTTTATCTTATGGCAAAAATGGATATTAGGATTACGATTAATTTTTAATAATTTAGGATTGTTTGACTAAAAAATACGTGGAATGTTTAGTTGGTTACCCCTTTCCGCAGTTTTTACAAAATAAGTGAATTAGCTCTCGATATATTTAAGAATGTATTAATTCTTGTGCTGTTAGCTTGGATTTTTTATGAAATTGAGATCATGCAAAAATTGTTGTCTTTGTTGTCTCGTTATTTAGAAAAATTTAGTTTCAATATTTTGTCATTATATATAGATGAATTATGCAATACAGTTTATTAATTTTAGGTATATTGGTAATTTAGAACATGATTTGTAAAAAGACTGAATACATTAAACATATGTATATTTTTTTCGAGAGTAAATAGTTACATATGGTCGCTACAAACAGCCATCTGTTTCAGTCAACGAGATTCGTCAGGGAACTCTGAACTCTTCGAAGTAATAGAAAAAGAAGAAAAGACTGATTTCTTAAAAAAAACTTGCTAGCTCTCTTAAAAAGAAAGATACAAAATGAGAAATTGCGTTTCAACCTTTTCTGGAAAATTGTTAAAAAAAATTGCTACTGCTGGAGTTATAGACAATAAATTTGAAATGATTAAAGAGGGTCCTGATTTTACTGGAAGAGTGAATTGTGTTAATGGGTGGGGGGAGTCTTATAAACTAATTTTTGCGTGTCAAATGTGTTCGTTGACATAAAAAGTCGCGTGTCAGAAAATGGTGGAAGTTACGGAGAGAAAGAAAGAAGGTTTAATAAAAAAGTAATGGAAAGAGATAAAAAGAAAAAAGAACAACAGAAAAAGAAAAAGGGAATTACTACTATGACGAAAAATGAAAACGTTAAGCGTATATAGACTCAAGTGTACATAGTAATAACGACACATACACACGCACACACACACACACATATATATATATGTCTGTGTGTGTGTGTGTGTTTGTGTAAATCAATGTTAACGAATACGCTAAGATATTTTGCGGGCACCCCACGACTTTTACACTTTTTGTGTCTATCTGATAACAATTACCTTAAGCATTTTTAAAATGTTCTCCTCTGATATGTTTGAATAAAAGTGGTCTATCACATACATTGTATGTGTTAACCTATTTGTCAATCAGAGAGTTTTTCCTCGATAGAAGTGTTTTTTTTGTAATATATATTTATATTACTCGGAATCTTCGGACTACTATCCATACCTTAATTACAATTTTCACGAGGTTTCAGTCGATCTAACCTTCATTTTTTTCAGGTTATTTTATCGAATTAGAGAATGTTTCGGTCAACCTCCAGTCATGCCTGAGGGAAGGAAAGCATGCTAACCATTTGAAGTAAATGAAATATATTCACTACAAATTCCCGGGTTTGACAGATAGCTTCCAAAGTTCTGACAAGATACACATGAAGAAGATCGGAGGAACATTGACCGAAATGTTGTGAAAATAACACTCAAGTCAGAACATTAGTTCGAAAATTCCAAATAATACGAATAAGCAATTTTTATCTAAAAATTAAGAAACGAAACATTTTTTAATTTGTTTATTTTTTTAATGGAGAGTAAATAATACAGTGGATGTGTTATCGGCAGCTACAGTAAAACTGGCTTCTTCTTTTTTGTCCCTCAGTCCTCATTCAAATGAGTGATTTTTCTGACAAAGGGTGAAGAAAAAGCTGCTTTAAAAGTCGGCAGTACTTGGTTAACAGTAGTCTGAGATGTCGGAAATTTTTCTGTCTCTATGTCTATCCTTGTGGTCATGTCACTAGTAAGGTTGCTGGAGGTAAACGCTTTGTCTGGGCTGACGTTATCCGCCTGATAGTCAGGGACCCGAAATTATCAGCAGGCGCAAAGTACTGGGACTACTGTATTGCCATTTGGTGAATGGATTCTGGACCATGCAGTAGTCTCTGGTGGGGCCTCTCGATGCCATACTAGTGGGTAATTGTTACGGCTATACCTTTTCATGTGCTACAAAAAATAATAACATGTCCTGTTTTTCTCTCTTACTTTCCCTCTCTATACTGTTCTAACCAAGTATGCCGAACTGTTCTACAAATTCAAAAATCTCAACATGAAATATCTCCAGAAAAAAACTCGAATAAACCTAAAACCCCATCTTCCAACGTAGACCCATACTAGTAGGTCTCCTTCTCCAACATCAGGGGTCTACGTGCCAACCTTCCAGAGGTTGAACCCGCAATTACAGGAGACGAAACAGGACATATTCTTTCTAAGCGAAACTGGAATAGGGCCGACCACTTCCCTAGATGAGTTCATAATTAATGGATACTCTACCTTAACAGCTAAATCTGACCCACAAGATCGCTATGGGCATGGAATATGTGCCTACATTAAAGATGGCTTCCCGTGTGGCAGGGATATCTCTAGAGAAGATCCTAATTTACCCTATATGTGCTTCCGGGTTGCACTTGCTTACACAACTGCATTTATATTTGCCTTCCATCGGCCCCACAACGGCGGAGTTACTATCTTTAAGAGTATATCTGAAAAATAGACCACATCCTGTCTGCACATGCCTCGGCTAACATCCACATCTGTGGTGACGTCAACATCCATAACGTGGAATGACTGACCAATCCAAATAAGACAGACGATGAGGGGAGTTTTTGTCATGAATTTGCGATTGCTTATGACCTCACTCAGCTTGTTCACGATTCCACACGTGTGCCCGATACTACTGGTTAATATACAAGCCTCCTAGACCTTTTTCTCTCAAATTCCCCTGAGCATTGTTCATGTTCCGTTCATTCTCCTCTAGGATCCTCCGGCCACTCCGGCGTATTAGTAAAGATAAAAATGGACGTAATAAGTCCCCAGACGTACCCCTCCACCGTACTGTATACCGATGGCTGACTGGGATAGCTTCCGTACATTAATATCTGATCTTCCTCTGCATTCTATGTTTAAAAAAGATATGTCCTCTATAGTATCAGATCTGACAGAATGGTTAATTGTAGCCATAGATCGACTCATACCATCTAAAAAATTCCAACAAAAACCTAGCAGCCAGCCATGGTTCTCCCCCGAATGTGCTGCTGCTATCGCGCACAGAAATAACTTTTTCCATAGCTACCAACGTAATAGATGCACTGAGAATAAATCTGCTTTCAAGAACGCCATCAACCACTGTAAAAGAGTAATAAAAACAAATGCAAGAGATCTATATGCCCAGTCTCTTTAATCCAAAGTAGCTGATCAGCGGCTTGATTCCCACCAGTTTTGGCAAATAACAATTACGACCCTGAACAGAAGTGTGCGTTCTATCCCAACTATTGTCAGTGGACCAGGGGTCATCTCGTCAGCATCAGACAAGGCCAAACTATTTGCCAAGAACTTTGCAGCAAATTCTACCCAATGCGACGAAGGCCATCAACTGCCCATATTTCCTCCTATAACACAGAACACGGTAGGTAATATACAAATATCTGTGCATGAGGTCGCCAAGCTAATCCAGAACCTTGATTCCAATAAAGCAAGTGGCCCTGACGCATCCCAATTGAAATGTTAAATAGCTTCAACCAGAACGTGCTCCCATATTTACGAAACTGTTTAAGCGTTGCCATAAGGAGAAGTGCTTTCCGACCCCCTAGAAAACCTCATCAGTATGCCCTGTGATATGTCATCCCCCTCTCATTACAGGCCAATAAGTCTCCTGTGTGTTATGAGTAAGTTGCTGGAATCCATATTAAATAGAGAAATAGTCAACCACCTCAGCAGAAATAACCCTCTTAGTGACACACAATATGGTTTTCGTTCTGCAAGATCTACCACAGATGTGCTAACGGTTATATCTCACAGGATAAGAGAATCTTTTGAAACAGGCTTCCTTTGTAGGGTTATTTCTCTTGACATATCAAAGGCCTTCGACAAGGTATGGCATAAGGGTCTACTTCACAAGATTTCCAGCTACGGTATAACTGGAAATGTTTTCTTAATCATTAATCATTTCTCTCCGATAGGCTCATAAGAGTAGTGGTCGATGGACAAAAATCAGAGGCCTACATTATTAATGCTGGACTCCCTCAAGGGTCAATCCTGGGCCCAACTCTCATTTACATCAATGATCTCCCTAAACACATACTTAAACCGTTCGTTGACATGTATGCTGATGACACGACCATCTACGGCAACACATCAAAGGCTGTACATGATAAAGTACTCTCTGATTCTCTTTCCTCTGATCTCGAGCGCGTGGTTCAGTGGGGGAAGACGTGGCTGGTTACCTTTAATGCATCTAAATCCAAACTCTTATCTTTACATCATAAACGCTCTGATCCCCATCTGGCATCAATTGAAATTGATGGCTCCCGTCTAGGAGAAACTCCATGTTTTGACAAGCTTCTGGGTTTGTCCTTTACTCCTGATCTGAAATGGAACAGGTACATCTAAACTGTTGCCAAGGTCGCTGGAAAGATGGTGGGATCCTTCTACCGCTCCAGAAGATATCTCACTACTGATGCAATTCTCTATCTATATAAAAGCCAAGTACGTCCAAGGATGGAATACTGCTGCCATATCTGGGCAGGAGCTGCTAAAAAAGCCTATCCTGCCTTAACAGAGTACAAAATAGACTTCGTGTATTAGTTGGGGATGCCCTTTTCTCTTCCCTGCAACCTCTCTCCCACAGAAGAGACGTTGCAAGCCTATCGTTGTTATATCGTTATTTTCATGACAGGTGCTTGTCTGAGCTCTAATCTTTGCCCCCCTCGCCAAACTTTCACGATAAACACTCGTCTAGCTGACTCCACTGTCAAAAATTTTCCCCACTCTTTATCAGTGCCTAAATCAAAACGTAGATTCCACGAACAAAGCTTCTTTCTTAGAACTTCACGCCTGTGGAACTCTGTTCCGTCTGCCTGCTTCCCACCTGACTACAACCTGGAGGTCGTCAAGTCCAACGTAAACAAATTCCTAATGAACTGCCCGCTTAAGTAAACACTTCAATAAATCTCCACACTAACGTACTGTACTTGCAATAACCCTTATCCCTGAGTGGCTTCCGGGCCTTAATAAGTTGTGACCACCATGTAAAAAAATATATATATTTATTTAATAAATTAAAATTAATTTGTTTGATGGTATATATCAATCTGAAAAAATAAAACTGTGCTCTATTGGCTTATTTAATTAAAATTCTAATTCAAATTTTCGCAACGTTTCTATCGCGGAAAAATATCAAATTCATTTCACGCAAGCTATGTGTGCTCCACCTGATTGGGAGGATTTAAAAAGAAATCACTATTATGTTCACACCTATTTTCCTTTTCTAGTGACATCGTTTCACAAAGGAAAAATTTAAAAAATATATATAAAATATTTCTATACTTAATAAAGATTTATTTCGTCAAAACTAAGATGATTTAAATATTTTAAATGAATAAATATTTAGTAAATTACCGTCATAGTTGTGAATTATAATTGTACAAATTCTAATTCATATTGATCATTATATTCTTCAGTTGCTTATAACTCAGAAGTCAAGCGTTTTCGCAGCTATGATTATGCTACTTGTACAGATCACTTTTTAAATAGTGAAGAAGTACCGAGGGGGTCGCTATATTTTGCTATTTTATTTGCTACAAATGCACCTTAGGGTACCTCAGTGTAACTGCTTTCCGCCGTAAGCGTCGCTAAAGGTTAATTTTCTCCTTGGCGTGAAATGCCGTGTGGATATCTCATAGGCATATTTTTTGTGCAAATGTATTGTAGAAATGCACTGGTGTATAATGATGCGCACTGTTTCAGTGTAATTTCCCGTGTGTGTGTGTGTGTGTGTGTGTGTGTGTGTGTGTGTGTGTGTGTGTGTAGTTAAGATACCTAAGCGTTGTATCCTGTATCTCAGGGAGTACGACCAATATGGCGAAGGATACTGGAATATTGTAGAGAATTACAGACACTAATATTACAAGGATAACCGCTGCTAGCGACTTATGTAAGAATTCTATTCATATATCCGTTATTAATTGACATTTAATATGTCTGTCTCAAGTCGAAACTGTACTATTACTATTGTTAAGTTCTCAATTCATATGACTGTACAATTTGAGGTTAATGCACTATCTTGATATGCTTGATTTGAGTTACGGGGGTGTAGTACTTCTTCTGTAGTTATCGGAATTTAATTCCTTATTTGAAGATAGTGTAGCATATGTCCGTTTCTATATATACTAGCAACATGTGTGATCAGAGGATGAGAGCATGTTTATGGCAGTTATCATCGCGATGCTTCGTTTAGTCTCAAGAGACTACAGACACCCCTGTAAGGGTAGCGGTGCGTGTAATTGTGTCACAAGGGTTGCACAATCTACAACCCACCTCTCTTGGAAACTGATTGAAAACAATGCCGAGATACGCGGAGAGCACATAAAACACCTGGTATTCCCAAATGGTCACACATTTTAGTATTTATCAGGAACAACGTTGCTTACCTTCGGTGATCTGACCGGAACTCGGTGTGTAAATGTGTTTCTACTGTTGGTTTGTTTGTTGTTTTTGTTTTACGGCATATCAACCCTTTCCGGGTTATTTAATGCCGAATCCAAAGATTTTGAAGAAAAAAAAATTGAATAGAATATATTTGTTGTTTTCACGTTGGTTTCTATTTAACCCATAGTTGGGACCCTAACATATACTACCACTCCGGGTCAGAGTGGACCTGGGAGCAATAATAATTAAAGGGTGACTCCACACTCCTCAAAGCCCACAAGCTAGAGCCTCACCACTGGATATAGTTTACGGTCATATCCAGGACCCCCATTGAGGGGCATTTACCCTCCGTAGGGGCGGGGGCAGTCGGCGTATTCTAATGCCCCACCGACAGGGCCGTGTTTCTACTGTATAGCTATTATAATAAATAGAATATAAACTACTAAAATATTCAAACTTTTTTATATAATGTTTTTTATGTTGTTTTCCTTTTTTCGCTTTTCTTTCTAACTTGTCATCTTTTTGCTTTTATTATTGCATTTCTGGTTTTCTATTCCCTCTTTTTTCATTCTTTTTATGACACATTTTCACTTTTCCTCTTCTTTTCCTCTTCTAATTATATTACTTCCCCTTAGTTGTTTTTGCTGTTTTTTTATTGTACGGCTCACTTTTTTTCTAATAAAATTTCGTGTTGTTCTCTGTTTCATCTTCTTATATTTTCTAACTTCATTCGTTCCCCCTTTCCTTACTTTATTTCCATTTATTGCTTCACTCCGTCAGTTTTTGTTTCTTTTCCTTTTCTCTCTTCTTCCTTTTCGGTCCTGGTTTTCTGTTGTCTATCTCTGCTCTCTCTCTCTCTATCTCTCTCTTTTCTTCTCTCTCTATCTCTTACGCTCTCTCTCTCTCATTTGTTTGCCTTTTACATCTAATCATTTATCTTTCTTCGCCTAACCTCCTCCAACCTTCTGTTCGCCCACTTTTCCAAAATGTAGAACATACAGAATGAATATTCTCATCATCACTTATTCCTGCAATGGGGGCAGAAGCCTCGATGGAAGAGCGCGGGTCGAGTAGGTAAAAATGGCCCCGGGGGTGCTGATCAAGTTTTGTGATTGTAACCACACTCTTGAATCGAGATGAGAAATGTGCAAGTAAGTGGCGCACGGTCCGATGGAAAACAAGGAGGAGAATGTGGACGAAGTGTAAGTGGAGAGAGAGAGAGAGAGAGAGAGAGAAAGAGAGAGAGAGAGAGAGAAGTGGAATGCGGCGAGCAGAGGTTGCTTCGAAAAGCGGGATCAGGCAGGGTTGGATGCGCAGAAAGATTTCCGCCAGTGTAAAATTGGAGGCGCCATAGGTGAGAAAGGCGCGGGCGCCATGGTAGGAAGTTGTGGGAGGAGAAGGATTCGATGGAAAGCAAGGCAATAGGTGTTGAAAATCCGACGGGGAAAAGGTTGAGTAGAGATTAAAGAAAAAAAAAATGGATGCGTGTAAGAGAGAACTGAACAGGAGTTTGTATAGATGAAAATTAAAAATAAGGAGGAATATATATATATATATATATATATATATATATATATATATATATATATATATATGTGTGTGTGTGTATGTATATATATATATATATACATATTACTAGACGTATGCTACACAGCATATAATAAGAAATCACATTTAATAAAATGCATTCATATAGCAAATGTTTTAACATTGTTCACCTATCATGAAATAACAAATCAAATAGATAAAATAGTGCAAAATGTAGTGATCACATTGTATGTACATATACAACTATGTAAGCATATCAGTTCTGGACGAGTGTTCATTTTTATCCAGATGTAATCACCAACATTTGAAAGAATTGTCAATGGACTGGTTATATTAAATCGTTCAAATAAATATGAAATAGCGACTACCCAAAATATTTCTCTGCGCGAAACAGTCCACATCATGTTAAATGTCTGGAAAATCCAATTCCGCGCTTAAAGATGCATATTTGTACGCGGAAAACCTACCCTATCACCATCGTGTAAAGTTTGTTTGTAACCTTTGTTATAGTCTCTGCTGATTCGCAGCTCGTCTAAAATGTTCCGTACAGGATAACAGACAAGACAGGGTTAAAATGTTCAGGTTGCAGTCTATTGGATAGATTCGGCGAACTGCCATATTCTTTTGTTTATTTGTTTGTTTGTTTTTTGTTTTGCGGCATATCAACCCTTTTCAGGTTATTTAATGCCGAATCCAGTGATTTTGAAGAACAATTTTTTAATAGAGTATATATATATATCTTTTAAGCCGGTTTCTATTTAACCTATAGTTGAGACCCTAACAGGTACTACCACTCCGGGTCAGAGTGAACCTGGGAGTAATGAAAATTAAAGGGTAGCTCCACCCTCCCCAAAGCCCGCAAGTTGGGGGCTCACCATCGGATATAGTTTAACGTCATATCCAGGACTATATTTTTACTATAGAATATTATATTCTATTATTATAACTATTAGATTATTACATTCTTATATGCCACGCAAGCGTATCGTAAACAAAGTACTATTAGAGTTTAATTATATTTTAAAAGCATTCTTAGAATAACTGGAGCTATGATTCCGATTTGTTAACGACTGACATAATCATAATCAGCTACCAACATGTTTATACATATGCATATTTGTACATCAGTCGCGGTTATCGCTCACTTCCACGACAGAATCATCTGTTTGTCTCTCTGAAATACTAAAGTTGATGTGGTAGCCAAAGTTTCCGTGTCTTTTTATCTTGCCTGGTAGCTGCAAAAGTAGATAATATAAAACAAAATCTCCAACAACCTCTGTTCTTTAATAGATTATTCTCTAGCACAATCGTCTCGTCTTCATATAAAAATTATTGTCTCTCTTCCTCGCTACAACCTTAATTCGGACTTCTTCCCATGATACAAATGCCTATATATGTAATTCTATTTCTACTTTGACGTTTACTTACGTAATTTTTAAACCATGCGAAAATGTCCGATTTGAACATCATTATCAGTCATCCGCATCTACAATTGTCGACAGACGAGAGAGGGAGACGATGATATTAATTAAAAAACGATGGGGGAAATCCCTATATTACGAAATTCAGAGAAACTTGCTATTACGCATCTTCCCAGGAAAGTCCGTAGTTTTTATCAGCATAAAAATACACTGCAACGACTGATATGAGAACTCAAAGCTAATACTACTAACACTGCACTTACTACTACTACTACTACTACTACTACTACTCGCAATACCAGCTCCATCTACTCCTTCTACAACTTGTGCCTAATTTGCTCAGTGGGGGAGCAAATAAATACCATCTACTCCTTCTACAACTATTATTACTTTTACTACAAGTAATATTATTACAAATAATAATAATATATTATAGTATGTGATCAGTAATACATCATTGTTAGGTTCTAACATCACTTTAAGTCCAATATTTATTGGCACTTGATTTACCTGGTATATCAGTTATGAAATTCTGTTTCATGCGTTCGCTTCCTCCAGTTTCATTTTATCTCTTACATCAAACATTATTATTTTGTAATATTTTCTCTCTTTTTTTAATAAGCTTCTCATTTTATTCCAGTTGTGGATGGGGTATGTATGCATGTATGTATACCAGGCATGCATTTCAACCGAGAGATATTTGCAAGATTCTAACGGCCTTTTCCAGTTGAATGTTTGGTACTATTCTTGCATATAGTTCGCCGGGTATATTTTCGAGATAATTATTGAAATTCTTTTTCATGAGTTTTGTTGCTCCTATAATTAATAAAATTATGGAGATCTTCCTAAGATTCCTATTTCATTTGACGTCGTACACAAGAACTTGCTATTTCCTAATCTTATCCTCTTTTTAATCCATCGTGATTCTCCTTGTTCAAAATTTCTATCATGTTTAATTTCTCCATATTTATTTTGAGTGCGTATGCGTTTGAAAGGATATGTAAACGTTAGTAATGGATACTGTATATCTATTTGTTCACTTTTGTTTTAGTGCACTTCAGTCAAATTTCCCAAAAATCATGAAGCCCTTCCTGTGCCTAATGCTTAATCTCTATATGTGATAGAGAGATATTCGAATCTTCCCTTAATGTGCTATCTACGTTTAAAATCTTGAGTTACGTAAAACACACAGAAATATAGATGTTTCTTTCTACTTATTGAATAGTTAATTAACGTATAATATATGTATTGCTTTTTAGTCTCTTAGTTTTATAGGATTCCAGGAAAAGAATCCATCGTGTTTGAAGGAGTATCCAGCTTAGGGATGTTACTATAAACAAAATTACTTGGAGAAATTGCATCAATCATCGCCCAAGCCATTGCAGGGTAGCCGTACATAGGAGATTTTATTTGGGCTTCGAATATGATGTTATTTTGAATATTTAGCCAGGGTTTACTTGTAAAGGCAAGTATCAGCATTGCGGATAGTCCTGACAACCCTCTATACAGAGAAAAATGTTTGTGAAACGTATTCGTGCGTCTTTTTAAATAATTGTGCACATGTGTATGTGTCTGTATATTCGGGATATATGCATGTTTGCGAGTATACGTGTTGTCTGTACGGGTGAGATTCTATTTCTTGTGTGTTTTAAAATCTTACAGCGTGTGTTTTTAAATATGGTTATTTGTATGCGCCTTGTGTATGTGTGTCTACGTTTGTTAATGTTTTCTTCGTATGTAACGTTAAATGTGCGTATTTGTTAATACGTGTGTATGATGTTTTGTTTTTTTTAGTCTGTGATTATGATTTTTTTTTATTCTCGCTGGACACGTGACACAAATGTTGACAATTTCTCCACTCTTTTTCTTCTCCATTTATTTATTTTTTGTTGACCATTCTCTCTTATTTTAGTTCATCTATCGGATTTGTGTCATTCTCCGTCGCACCTGCCATTTCAAATTATTCCCATCTTTGCAATTCAGAAATTAACGTCAAAATCAAGATCAGTGACCAACGTCACTTCCTTCTCTATTATTCCTCACAATCTCCATCTCTCTTTCTTTCTCTATCTATCTATCTATCTATCTATCTATCTATCTAGTCTCTTGTCCTGTTATACTAGTTTCAGCATGCAGTCTATGAATGGTACTATATTTTAACAATATATAAAGGCTTAACCTTACTTCTATATCAAATAATATACTATATGTATATATATACATATGTATATATATACATATATATATATGCATATATATATGTATATATATGTGTGTGTATGTGTGTGTATGTATATGTAGATATACAGCACCTCTAGAGAACAATTCTAAGATTAGATTTATTATATACTATAAGAAGTATCGAACCCAGAACCTCATCGTTAAAAATAACTCCTCGCCGGCGGCAAAAATGTTGGAACAAACCAATATTGTGTACAAAGTTCAATGCCCCTTAAGAGAGTGTAACTCCGAAAAAAAAATACGCATATATTGGACATACAAAAACAACATTGTCCCGTCGATTTGCGATGCATTTGAACAGTACTAGCTCAATACACCAGCATTTAACAAATCAACATAGCTGTCCCTCCTATAATCTTAGAAAGGTCTTCGTGGACAACACAAGGATTTTGCAACGAGAAAGTAATGGTAAAAAATTAAAAATACTTGAAGCACTATATATAAAAACTCAGCACCCATCTATAAATAACATTAATTTTGAAAGTAGCAATAATGTGCTGAAATGTTTAGCATAACCAGTATACGACTGGTTTTACTAACATTGCCTTTTATCATCCTAATTTTTAATCGAGTTTTTTATCACTCGTAAATGTATATTTTAATCGACTTTTCATTGACTCTTTTTATCATTCGTAACTATATATTTCACTTCTATTTTTAATATTTTATCTCCACCTGATGATGATTCAAGAAAGAATCGAAAGCGCTCGTGTGAACCATGGAACATTTGTAAATACCTTTCATCTTGAAGTTAAAACAAATCTTACGAAAGATCGAAAAAATGAAAAAAAAAAAGAATCATTAAGCCAGGTATCTCTGTTGTTTTTAATAATGTTTGCCTGAATGAAGAAATGCTGCCTAAATACACCGATATATATATATATATATATATATATATATATATATATATATATATATATATATATATATATATTACAATAGAAAAATGCGAGTTTGAAAAGTAATGTGGTTCAGCTTAAACATGGAAATGTAAAGGACTAGTTGTTAAAACTGGAAAAGAAAAGGACAAGATATTCTAGTAACAAATATAATAAATTTATCACTTAAAATTTTGCAGCATTAAGAATTTATTGTATGATGTTAAATTGAATTAAAAAAAAAATAATCCTGCAATATTTTAAGTTATAAATTATTCATATTTTTTTATAGAATATCTTGTCCTATTCTTTTCCGGTTTTAACAACTAGTCCTTAGATGTCCATGTTTAAGCTTAACTATATTACTTTTCGTGCTCGCATTTTCTATTGTAATCCATGATTTTTTCAGGCCTCCAATAAATGCACTTTTTTAAAAATTTCAGTCATAACGTAACATACACATGTAATAACAATGTATGCGCTCGTCTGCTTTCAATAAAATCCCACCAATTATCTCCCTTTTATTCTTTCTTTCTGTTGGTTTCACTTGTTACTTATCTTTTCGTGACAGCAGTGAATTAGTAGAAACACAAGTCGCTGAAGCGACGTGGTTGCTATGGAAACAAGTCATAAAAACGTCGCTCACCTCCTTAAGTTTTATATGATTTTGAACACCACTAAATTCATCATAACTTTTTTCTGAACGGAAATTGAATTTTCTTACAATATATGTAAGAATGTGTTCAATAAACTGTAATAATTGTTTTAAATTTGGTCGAAAAATGAGTGAGCGGTGAAGCTTTAAAACAGTAAAGTAAGTAAGTAAAACATGCCGATCTGGACCTTATTTCGCTATAGAGTGTCTGATTACTCAAAAACTATTCATCTGATGGGGCTGAAATCTCGCACGGTTGTTATTATTAATAAAGATTAGCAGATACATACATACATTTTAACACTCATTACGTTACTTTGATATAAACATTATTACAAAATAATTATACATTTTGGGAGATTTATTTCTAAATAGCATTAATACTTTAAGAAAATAATTAGATTGGATAAGTATAAATTATAAGCGACTCTGATAAGTTACTTTATAATACAATATTAATTTTTACCGGACACAATTTAAAGAATCTAAAACCAGGAAAAACTATCAGTTTTTTTTTAAGCAAACATGTTTTAATGAATAATAAATAATAATTAATAAATGTACACAGATTATCAACACAATTATATGTTGCTTACTTTGCTACATTAATAACTTTTGCTAACGTTAGATTAGAATAGACATTATGAAAAAAACTGACATATTTTGGTTTACTAAGATTTATCATGAACTAGAATACCCGTGACCCGTTGAGTAAGTATATGTTATAGCTGAGTAAAGAATAGTGGGTATACGAAAGTTATTTCTAAAAGTGAAAGTGAATATAAAGAATAATTATTCAAACGCGTAAAAAATGTAATGCACGCGCACAAGAAAAAACGTGGCGACCAGTGAAAATAATACGAAATTTCGAGCGCGCGCAAAAATTGAATGCACGAACGCAGGAAAATAAACATGGCGGCAAGTGAAAACGATACGGAATTCATTGGACAATAAAGCTCTTAACATCATTTTTTCTTAAATTAAATGAAAACTCCTCTATAGAAGATGGGTGTAATCCATTCAAAAAATTTTTAAAAATTATTTAAAAAAAAAGCACGATACAATACGAGGAGGGAGTGTTCATAGTACAGGTTCACCCTAGTTTGTGTGTGTCTGTGTGTGGCAACAGCCTTCAAATATATAAAAATAATAAGTAGGTTGTAGTTTGCTTGAAGCATTGTTGAAGAAAATTATAAGGTAAAATTAAAAGCCAAGAACAATGCGAGATTTTTTTTTATATAGAGTAAAATTAAATGCAAACAAAAGAAATAAAGTTCTTTTTTTTGTTGTTTGTTTTTCTTTTTCACACAAATTCTTACTCTAAACAACAGTAATTTTTTTTTCAGTTGTATTCAAAAAAATATTTAAAAATAATAAATAACTAATTAAGTGATATTCAACGGGGAGACCTTTTCAAATACAATCTTAAAAAATTATGAAAAGTCTCTCTACTCACACGTTTTGAAATGTCACAACGAATTTTTAATATGTTTTGAACATTTGACCCTCCTCTATTTTCTTTTTTCCCACTGTCCGGCGCCACTAAACTTAAAAAATGCTCACAATTGCATGTCTTGTTACGTCGCCAAGAAGTCGGGTTCATTTTATGTTAAATTTATATAGAAAAGTGATCCCCAATTTAAAATGTGTAATTTTAATTATTTAAAAAAAATCACTTCATTTATATTATATTTAAAAGTGATTGAAACGTATTAGCAAAAAAAGGAAGATATTGATTTTTAAGAAGGTAAACTATGCTAAGTAAGGTCGTAAATAAACAAATATTTTTTAAACATGTAAATTTATCAAGTAGTTTTCTGTTTTACATCTGAAAAACATATTTGATTTGGGTTTTTTGTTTGTTTGTTTGAAAAAAATTCCAACTTGCAATTAAAAAAACAAAATAATCGTAAATTAAAAACTTCGGACACGAAAACGTAGATTTAATTTTAAAAATCAAGTGCTAGTTTTTGCCCCAATATCTAATAAACTGTAGGAGAGAAATAGCGAACAACTGTGTACACAGGATTATTTTACTTTAGTATAGCGATACAAAATTATTTTAAAATTATCAATAACAATATAAAATAAAGAAAGAAAATACACATACATATACATAAATTATCATATATATATATATATATAAATATATATATATATATATATATATAAGGGAGTAGTCACCAACAAAGTGTATTTTTTAACATTATTTTATTATTCCGTGTCTTGGTTTTTCATTGAGAATTATGTTTAGATCATTGTAATAATGTTTTTAAGTTTGTTTGTTTAGAAAGAGGGGTGTATTTAAAATATCTATAGGGGATTTTTTAATGTTTCTATTTATTTGTCTCCCCATGTGGGTATCACCAGACCCAGGATCGGTTTCTTGTGTGAGGAAGATTTTGCTCCCAAGAGGGGGGCAATTGGAGGGGGTATTGGTATGAGAGGGGCATGATAGAAGGGATGATAGTTAAAAAATACACATTGTTGGTGACTACTCCCTTATTTAAATATACATCTTTCTTTCGTTGGGATTTCTTAACCCATTTTATATAAATATATATATATATATATATATATATATATATAACACACGTTTACACACACACACATTTAACTACACCTACGTTTAAAATAGGACAAATCACTAGATATCTACATTTCCCGCTAAAAAAAAGCACACACAAACGAAGGCGTGAACACAAGGTCAACTGAGCATTTTCCCTGTAAGTGCCTACTCATTGGCTGATTAGGAAGGAGCTGTGGAGACTAGGAATCTCATTAGCTTACTAAAAACCTAATAAAATGTGTGTATATAAAAGCGCTATTTATCTCCATTTGTTTTAAGTTCGATCAGTCTATCTTTTGGCATGCTGTTACATTTTTCACCGAATTGAAATAATTACTAAGAGTTTATATTAGTTTAAAACGTTGTTCTTATGTACGGTTAAACAGTCTTTATCGCTGGAACGCTAAGTTTAAAATTTAAAATTATATTAAATTAACACGGGATACAACTGCAAATATTTGTAAAAGTATATAGAAATGAAAAAAAAACATACTTTACTGATCAAAGGGAGATAACTCCTAATTATTTTAATTATTTATTGTAATGCTTTACATAGTAAAAAATAGCGTCAGTAATAGTAATAACATAAATCTTAGTGATACTATTACAAATGGATAATGATAGTTATAATAATAATAATAATAATAATAATAATGATGATGATAGTAATAATAGTTATAATAAAGATAATAATAGCAATGTAAATATTACTAATAAAATAAGTAAAATAATAATAATAATAATAATAATAATAATAATAATAATAATAATAATAATAGTTATAGAATTATTAATTATAAATGGATAAAATAAGATAAATAATCAGATTATTTTTATTACGTTATGGGGTTTTAAATCTGTCAAATTCCAACCAACGTTTATGAATACAACCGGAAAAATCTCGTCCTTTCGGTTTAAAAGTGTGGACATATTGTCATTGAATTTTAATATAACCAGGGCTTCAAATCTTTCAAGGGCGTGAATTTGTCACCAGGTTTATATGCTTTACAAGATCCTAATATTTTCCATTTTAAATAAAAATGGATGTTCATACCAAATATATTTTGCTAAATGTGTCTGTTTTTTAAGAATCTTTTGTCGAAAGAGTGTTTATGCGTGGAGATCCTATGTTTTGTATGTCCATAAGTAGAACCAAAGTATATTGCATTTTTTAATAAGAGTTGTAATAGTTGCTTTCAGTGTGATTAACAGTGGTATTGCTATGCAAGATTGTCGGGTGTATTAGACATTTATATGGGTGATAGAGGTGTCATTATTCATTAATTGTGTCGTTTCCGTTTAAACATTTATATAGTTTTTATTATTTGAATTTACATTTGGGATTTTTGATACTGTGTAGCTGTAAATTACCATTTTTACTTTTCAGGTACCGTGTAAAGAACAAATGGTTTCCTTCTACGGTTACAGCCTGGCATAGTTTGTATATTTGTACTTTGTATATTCTTAATTTTCTTATTGATGTTATTAATTATATTTTGATGCAGATTTGGCATTGTTGAATAAGATATTTGATCGTGTTTCTGTTAAACAGTTTACTGTACTTTTAAGAGGTTTCGAGGTTATTTTCTAATATTTTGAAAATTTATCTGGCTTTGCTTCTTTTTAAGCTTTATGAGTGTGGAGGGTCAATCCAGTAGGGTGTCCCCAGGTCTGTTTTAACGTTTAATGATATGGCGTTGGGGTTTATTGGTGTTAATAGCTGATGTGGGTGGCTTAATGTGGTTTGGTATTATGACCTTATTATTCTTTGCAGGTCTTTTGTCGGTTGACATGACCATATAGGTGATTATGTTTTTACGAGATTTATTATAATCGTTGTAGTTTTCTATGTAATTTGTATCAGTTTTATTTTGGTATTTACTTTGTGTTTTGTATCCTGAGATTTTAAGGGTGTCCTTGTAGTATTCTGTGTTTTTATTAAATATAGATTAGTTGTAAGATAATTTAAATATTCTTAAAGAGACGTTAGAGACAATTATTTCAATATTGACCTAGGATGGTTTAATCACGATTAAATGCTAGTTTTATATTGGTGTCTTTAATTCGTCTCCTATTTTTTGCATGTTTTAAAGGACAACACTTTCGTTAAATTATTCTCAGTATTTATTGTTTATTTCAGTAAAATGAACATCGTTTCCGAAGCAATCATACAATGGAGTTGATTTTGTTTTGTTTTTCCTTTTGAAGTTGATTTTTTATTCACAATTATGAATCGCTTTATTCAAATTAATATAGCTCTAGGATATCTATTATTATATATGTAAAGTACAATGGATATTTTTTAAGTATGAATACATTAAAATAAACTCTGGTCTTAAGATTCCACGTCTAATACTCTCTGATATATATATATATATATATATATATATATATATATATATGTATATATATGTATATATATATATATATATATATATATACGTCTTATCATTTTAGGTATTCTTGATTATAAAGATAAATATTTTGTAAATGGCATATTTCGGACACTAAACTTAAGTCACATTGTAACTCAAGTCTTAACAGCATAGCTGATACTGCTAACCTTAGCGGTGATAAATAAAGTTCGTTTTTTACATGCAACTATATACTAAGTTATCAGACAAGGTTCGAACATTAGGATGAAACTCGCATTTAAGCTTGAATTTCGTAGCATACGTTTAATTCTCTTAACGAAGCTATTTAAAAGAGAGGGAAGAATGACTGCTTACGAATATCCTATTCAAGTACGACACGTGTACAAATCCTTTGATCAGCTGGATGAAATCTAAAATAAATAACTGACATATAACTTCACACGATTGACAACAATTACAATCTATACAGGAAAGGTGCTTTTTTGCGCATGCGTACTAAACGAGTATACTTCACGATGATGCACTTCCGGCCATTGCACCAACTCGACCGTTGTATTAGCAGTCGTTATCTTTTTGAGTATAAGGATTCCAGTAGTCTGAATAACTGATGTCATGTAATAAATGCCAATGATTGAATTCCAAGCGATAGAAAATGAACATGCACGTAAATGAACATATTTGTACATTACATACACACATACGCACAACCACACACACTCATGTAAATATATACGCACAAACACACACACACCCACATATATATATATATATGTGTGTGTGTGTGTGTGTATGTGTGTGTGTGCGTGTTTGCGCATGTGTGTGTATTATGTGGACTACTATAATGCTCGCTATCTTCGGTTGAGCATATTGGGAAGTGATATACCAATTACGATTAGCGTATAAGCGATGCTCTTTGTGTAAACAAATTGAACTTAATTATTAAGACAATGTAAATACATTGAAAATTCAGTGCCCGCATAGCAGCAGCCGAATAGAGCAACGGTTAGAAGCTCGGACTATCATATGCGCGGTCGGGTTTCGATCGTGGCTTGAGGTGGTTGCTTGTCTAGCCGCACTGATGATCCGTGGAACAGCGAAACAGTACTGGACAGAGAGGATTATATATATATATATATATATATATATATATATATATATATATATATATATAAAATCGACACAGAGACTACGCTGCACACAGTTTTCCGAAGCGGTTTTACGTGCCGAGTTGCTTTTCCCACGATATTTGAAGCTCAATCGTTAAATCAGTTGACACACGACTACGATTTATTGTTTATATAGACGACATTAGTTACTAAACGAACTTGTTTTTAATACCGAGAATAATTATTTTAACTGTAAATAAACGGTTAAGTAGAAAACCCTAGCCTATACAATTAAATTACTTTATAAAGCCGAGACGCGTCCGAAAAAAATGTTTCTTTATAGAGCGCAACTAAACCATGAACTTGACTTTAATTCAAGTGATTATGTAAACATAATTTTCATAAATTAACAGTTGTATCTTTTATAAGACAGGCTCCCGTCCGAAATGAATAATTCTGTTTAGAGGACAATACAATTAGAAACCTGATTTTTGCATTTTAAACTTTAAGTAAAACCATTATTTACAGATAATTACATAAAGTCAATAGTAGATTATCTTAGACTATAAGTATTGTGAACTCGATTCTCTCAGACTATAAGTATTGTGTCGAGAGACACGTGAAGTTTCCCCTCGGCAGAGCGCCGTTGTATCCGATTAGAACAGACAATCAAATAATTTTATTCGAACTTGGTGATTTCAACAGAGTATGGAGATGTTTTTTTTATCCTTATTCGATTCCGTACTAAGTTGAGCCCTCCTGCCAGTAAAATATAAGACGAGAACGTTTGTTCAGATAATCTAAAGAAGATGACCAAGGGTAACCACGGTTATTACTAATCTGGGTCTTCTAGAGGAAATTAGCTCATTAAAACACAGAAAAATTGGTTAAAAGATGTAAGATGCTATCAAAAACTATTTCGAGTGCGAAACGCAGCGGAGAGAATCCCAAACTAACAGTTTTATATCGCGTATCGTCTTGATTTAAAGCACTAAAAGGTTAAAAACATCACAAGTCAGGCAAGGAAACGATAGCGAAAATATATATTCTATATTCTTATACCGTTTTGACACTGTCATGTTATTTATCCTCTCTATCTTGTCTTCAACTAAAAATGTTCGACTTTGGTATAGTAAAGAATACACGAAATAAATTTAATTCGTTACAGTGCAGTAATACCTAATAAAAAAACATCTACGTTTTTTTTATAAAGCCGTGTGGTATTTTGCTCTCATTAATGACAATATTAAAAGCAGCAGGCGTGTATCGTGCATGTACTAAAATGCTCCTCTTAATTATACTAGTGTAGCTACTACTGAAATATTTCATAATAATTATGATAATAATTTAGACAACAACACTCACAATATCAGTAAGTCGAAATAAATTTCTGAAAGTTTAAAATGTTGAAACTTTCTTTGTTATATATATTTTCCATGGACGTTACCTATAAAGAATAATGGAGTATAAAAGTTGGAAAAGGAAAGACGGAAATTTGTTGAATGTTGTGTTTTTTATTTTATCATCCAGATGTCTGCTTGAATTGTTTGAAAAGAAATTCTGAGAGTAAAGAAAACACAGAGACTCAAAGAAATGAAAAAAAAAATAAATGAAGATAAAATAGCAAAAGGAAATTAGAGAAATGCCAGGTATCATAAAAACAGAAAAATTCAAAGCATCAAAGAATTGGTAATTACTTGTTTATAAGAACTGTTTTTTCCACTTCTGTTAACTAATTTTTTTATTGTGCATATGCTGACTTCGATTTAGAAACAGCGTCTTCAAAAGTCTAAAGGCATTGTCAAATTCGCTGACAACTGGCTTAAGTCCAGATGAAAGGTTTGCCTTTTCATATTCTTTTTTGCCTTGATAGAAAAATACGTTTCTCGTCGATAAAACGTGTTAATGAAACACTAAGAAATCGCATTGATGAGAATAAATATGATGATGAGAAAATATCGTATTTTTCTCCGTATCAGTGTCATTTTGTTGCATACTGGTATCCCAAAAAACGCTTGATTATCTAATTGAAGCGATAGTAGTTGTGATTATAAATGTTTTGTAAATATCTTTGGAGATAAAATCATAATGATTTTTCTTCTCTACAAAAATACATTATGGCTTGGAAAACGCAGACGACACATTCGAAACTATTCACACAATCTCCCTATATCCAGTGCAAGTTTCCCGAATATTACGCTTTACTTTTGACTAATATCGTAGATTCCTATATAAATTGCAGCATAATTCACTCTGCCAAACAGCATACATAAAAGGAATGAAGCACAATACTTATCTCCCTATTACTGTCTCCTAATACCTTCCCATTATACACCGGTACTAATATATAATAGTAATACCTTCCCACTAATTAACATGATTATTACAGTTTATTCGCTATTGTTTTATATTATTTACCATATCTCATTTTCGAAGTAAATAATGATCAGTCACTACCCAATCGTCACATAATTTTCAACCAATTTAATTATGTGTTTTCGTTTATTCCGTTAAGCATTATTCTTTCGATCTTTCACTATTTCCGAACGGTTACATAGCGTACCCTCTAATTAAAACATGACGTACTGCTAATAGCAATGAGTTCCTTCGTAGCATACAAATATTAACCGACTACTACTATTTTAGTTAATTAATATTGCATACATTTTTACCCATTGTTGTCTAATCGCTAAATGATTCCCATCAAAGTTCTATAACAATGGTCACACGTAGACATCATCCACACCAACAGCATATACGGTTTACCCAGGAGAATATTTATCGCGTTATATTCGTCCGCATTAAAAAAAGAAAAAAAAAACGTCATTATATTGTGCACTTTTAGCAATAAATATTACACTGCCTTATATGTAACTCGCATGGTCGTAGACAATGTACTTATTAAAAAAAAAACGATAGACACATGAGGTTTGCGTTTTTTTCTTATTACAGATTATTAATAGTTTTGTTACAAAACCAACACTATATGGTTTGTCGATAAAGTTATTGTTTTAATACCTATTGTTATGAATAATAAAGCATATATACAGAATGATTTTTTTCAAAAAGTTTAGTACAACATTAGGCTTCTAGCAGAATGTACGGATAAAGACGAAAAAATAGTGATTCCATTGCCTTTTACTTTTACTTCTATTCCGTTTACCGTTTTTTTTTTTTTGACGATGCATTATTCTGCAATATTGTTAAATTTTACGACCAACTACTATGTTAACACCATATATGCATACACACAGATATATATATATATATATATATGTGTGTGTGTGTGTGTTTGTGTGTGTGTTTAACATACTCTTATGGTTTTATTTTTACAAAGAAGTCACCACTTATCAAGGCTCGAAGGTCCCTCGAGGATAGGCGTTAATTGGTATAAATTAATCAATGGGATTATAGCGTAGTTATTATAAGTAGTGGAAATTTTGTAAATTGGATTACTTAGGGGGGACGGTTAATCACGAACGTGTTTACGTTTGACTTGAAGACATCAGAGTGTAGTCAGCTTGAAAGCAGGCAAATGAAAAAGGAGTCCATATGTGTGCAGTTCTGAGAAAGAATCTTTGTTCATGGAATCTTTGTTTAGGTTTACGATCAGATAAAGAGTGTGGGAAATTATTGATAGTGTTTTTGGCTAGACAAGTGTTTTTCTTGAAAGTTTGGACAATATATATATATATATATATGTGTGTGTGTGTACGTGTGTGTGTGTGTGTGTGTGTGTGTGTGTGTGTCATGCAGATTATTAAAAATATATGTATATATTACATATCAAGAATGGGGAATGATAATCCGTGTATGAATATACGGGGAGAGATAAAAAAAGGAAAAAAGGAAATAGGGAAACATCTAAATTATCTCTGCTATAAAGATCCAGGGTGTTCACAAACCGTTTCTGCCTGCTGAGAGAGGGTTTAAAGTGTGCAATAGAGACGGATTCGAGAGTTTTCAAATGACTGCTTGATCAGCCTCGAAATAAAATTTAAAAAACTCGTCCTTATAAGCCCGTCCACATTTTAGGTTATCCAATAAATGATTTCCAATAGCGGAATTCAAATTATTGTGGGTGGGGTTGAGGATATTTTTTCTTGATTAAAATGGACACTGGTTCGTCCGACATAGACAGCATCACACTGACATTGTAATTTGTATATAATATGGCTAAGTTTAGTGCAAGGCAAATCGTTATTTTCGAAAGAAGAAAATGTAGGTTTCGTATTAAAGACAACTCTAGGTAAAACAGACGGAAAACAGTTGCTGATAGTCTGTTTTAGTTTATTAATGAGCGAGACACATTTTTCACCAACCGACGGCAACTTAAGATAAACAGGACACTGGGAAGGGCCAAACATTACATATTTATTAAATTGATTGATTTTGAATTTGATACATTTATCAATCAAGAATTCTGGTTAACCATTATCGATGAGAACTTCCTTAATTTAAGTGATTTCAGTATCAATCTACAGGGGGAACAAATAACCAAAGCCCTATGTACCAACGTATAAATTAACGTCAACTTAGTGGTTTCAGGAGTAAAAGAACACCATTATAGTATATAAACCGGTAAAGGTAGGTTTTCTATATATAGAAGTAAGAAAAGCTCCTTTAGACTTTTCAATCAATACGTCGAGAAACGGGAGAGATTTGTCCTTTTCTATCTCCATAGTAAAATATAAAGCCTGATGTAAACCAGGTCTTGAGAACGACAAGCCGCAAACGTATCATCCACATAACGAAAATATAAAGCTGGGGTGCTATGTGGGGAATTGAAAAGTTTTAATTCGTAAGACCCAATGAAAATGTCGGCAAGGATGGGACCTAAGTGGCTACCCATGAATAAACAGGACACTGGGAAGGGCCAAAGATTAAATATTTATTAAATTGATTGATTTTGAATTTGATACATTTATCAATCAAGAATTCTGGTTAACCATTATCAATCAATTTGTTGGTACCATCTAAAATATTTAACATTTTACTAATATAATCAGTTCCATTCAGGACAACTACGCAGCAGCTTTATCAGGTCTGGAAGATAAATGTCTTTATTTTTCTTAAAATTAAGAACAGTAGAAAAATGAGATGTTTTTCCAAACAAAATTCCTCGAGTCAATTAACGAATTGCTGTACGAATGTGCGATACTAAATACATTAGATTTCATAGCTGTAAGAGTATCCGAGGAAAGTGTGTGATGTTTTAGCTGAGAAAAATATCATTTCGAATTGAGTAAGAACCTCAATATCACTAATGCATTTGGGAGGAACTGAAAAATTGCAAACTTCGGGTCAAACCAGTTTTCCAGAGTCAGAAAAGACCACAGTGGAAAAATTAAATAAGTGTTTATCCAGGTTAGTACTATCGGAGTCAAATCTATTCCTAATTAGAAATGATAGATGCTCGTTGAATCTGTTTGTAAATGATTTCGCAATATTCTCGTCATGATTCGCAAGAAAACGAGAAAAAAGGAACGAAATCAAAAGAGGACAGAAAACTGTAGGTAGAGTGCCATGAACAAAGACGACTAGTTAAAAGGTACTGAAGTTGGCGAGAAAAAATTTTAATATCGTCGGTAAGAAAGGCACACTCAATAATAGAACTATGGGACAATTTGGCATGCGAGATACGTTTACAAATATACCGAGGAGCTACATTATTTTTAAAACAAGATTTTAAAAATTGGATCAAGTGCTATATATATATATATATATATATATATATATATATATATATATATATATATAAAGCTGAATGGCTGTGGGTGTGTCTGGTCATGAATAGGCTCCTATATGGTTGACTATTTTAAAAATCTGATTACATATAATGATAGAAGATATATCGAGACACAGGAATGGGTATGCTTGATCTGGCATAATGATGATCCATTAAAATTGTGGGGTCTGCGTACGCGCCTGGTTAATAAAGTATGGAAATAAATATTTAAAATTAAAAAAAAAAAAACGTTTACAAGTGTTTTTGATATAGATGTACATAATAATAATTTGATCAGTATATTTTAACTTAAATAGGGACGGTATAATAAAATTGTGGGGTCTGCGTTCGCGCTTGGCCTCCATAGAATGGAAATAAAGACTTTTCATATCTATCTGCTAAAGTATACTTTGATAATTATGTTTCAGTTTGAAGAAATTTACTATAATTATGGGGTGTTCGTTCGCGCCTGGCCGCCATAGAATGGAAATATGTCACAAAGTTTAACAAAGTTTTTTAAATATAGATCCACAGGATATTGTGATAAGTGTTACAATGTGAACAAGTATGGTATACTAAATTATTGGGTTTATCTATTTTATTTTTACTTTCATCATATTTTGCTTTGGTTTTGATACCCCCCCAAAAAAATTCGAAGCTATGCCTTTACAGCCCTTCCTTTTCATAACCTATCATACTTTCATAAATCAGATGTCATTTCCTGTAGGTTGTTTTTGAACCCAGTCAACGACGGGTAATTTTGCTAGTATATATATATATATATATATATATATATATATATATATATATATATATGCATATATATATATATATATATATATATTACAAAGAAGTCACAAGTTATCAAGGCCCAGTGATAATTGTTAACGTGTTATAATAGTCTATGGTACAATATCATAGTAATCGCTAGTAGGGTAAATTTGGAAAATTGGATTACTTAAGTGACGCGGCTCATCAACAACTTCTTTATGTTGAAGACGATCATATTGTACACAGCTGGATAGCAGGCAAAGGGAAGAGAGTTCCTTCCATACGTGTGCAATTCTAAGAATGAAAATTTGTTCATGGAATCTAAGTTTAGTTTTAGGTAAAGATACAGAGGGGGATAATTCGGGGGGGGGCGTGCAATAAGTAATGCCCCTGACCCACTTCCCATAGCAGTAGAGCAACAAAACTTGGCACAGTTATTAGTCTTTCTCTACATAGGTGCCACCAAGAGTTATGCATTTTTCCCATTGTTTGATGCAGCTCTGGAGACCGTTTTTTTTAGAACACCCCAGGTTGGTCCTCCAACAACAACGTGACTTCAGAAATCAAGACTGCATCATCTGGGAAACGCTTTCCTTTCAAAAACAACTTCATTGCTGGGAAGAGGTGAAAGTCAGAGGTGCAAGGTCAGGAGAGTAGGGAGGATCGGGAAGGATTTCATAACCACACGCCCGTGCTTCTGAGCTCACGATATGCGAGTTGTGGACCGGTGCGTTGTCCTGCAGGATTTGCTGATCAGTCCCCGCCTCTTGATTTTGATAGCTTCCCTTAATTTCCCCAACAGTGAAGCATAATAGCCTCCTGTAATTGTGGTACCCTTTGCCAGGAAATCTGTCATTACTACTCCGTCCTGGTCCCAGAAGACTGTGAGCATGACCTTGCCAGCGGAGGGCTGCACCCTTGTCTTCTTTGGAGGTAATGAATCTAAATGCTTCCACTGCATTGACTGGGTTTGGTATCTGGATCATAGTGATGATTTTATCCTGTATCACAAGTCTTTTGAAAAACTTTGACTCATCTTCGTGGCACATCGCCAAATTAATCCTCAAGCACTCAACGCGTTCTCGCTTCTGGAATGGTGTGAGAAACCTGGGACTCCATTTGGCAGACACCTTATCCATATGCAAATGGTCATGAATGATAGTTTCTCCAGACCACTGTTCTAATCTTGACAGCTTGGGCTATTTGTTGAATAGTAATGCGCCGATCTTCCAAAATGGCAGCCTCACCTTGACGGACAGATGCCTCATCAATGGCAGAATGGGGGCGACTAGGTCTGGGAGCTGTTTCCACAGACTTCCGGCCATGTTTTAATTCACGATGCCAGCGTTTACAAGGCCATATGATTGGGCATTATCACCATAAGTTTATTTCATTTCATCAAAAGTCTCCCGTGTTTCAAATACAAAAACCGGATCAATGCTCGACATTCAACAGGCTCCATTTCACAACTGACTCAGTTCAAACGCCTATAAAACAGAAACCACAATGAGTGTAGAGCTGTAATTTACCACATAACCCGTAGAGATATAAATCATTGCACATGCAAAATTTCAGCTAGATCAGACAACGGGGAGTGGGTCAGGGGCATTACTTATTGCACGCCCCTCGTAATCGAAAGTGTTTTAAGCTAAACACGTGTTACTCGTGAATGTTTGCGCGAGGTTGTGTGGGCTTGTGTGTGCGTGTGCGTGTGCGTGTGTATGTGTCCGCACGCGCGTGTGTGTGTGTGTGTGACTTAGATGTGAACAACGCACTTATTTCTTTTATTTGGCAACGTGGTCTTTATTCTATATATGCGTTTCTACTAAAATATAATGAACAATCTCACCATGATATATTAATCGTATATGAACTCTACAAATCTGGGTGCCCGGCGTTGCCCGGGTGTTTGGAGGAGTGTGTTGAACAAAAAAAAAACAAAAAAAAAAAACAGTTGTAGTAGGCAGGCAAGCTTGAAGCGTTACCACAAAGGAAGAAAAGAACATGAAAAATATGTGACGTCTTTGCCGTTTCGTCCATCGCCAACCCAGAAGTGCGCAGGTTTAAATTAAGACTAGTAAATCAAAGGGAAGGGATAAGTTTCGAAAATATCGGTGAAAAAGGCGACCCCATCTTGTAGAAAATTGGCTAGTTTGTGGTGAAGGAATTATTGTTTTTAATCAATTTTTCGATATTTTACGTCCGAAGTGTCAGGCTGCAAAATGATACTAATCTGGTGAAAATCCGTCGCTTCTGTCGAAAGTTTTAGGAATACATCATAACATACATACATACATACATACACACACTGAGAGAGAGGCGAGTTTTATATAATAGACTAGCGTGGTTGCTCGGCGAAGCCAGGGTGTTTGGAGGTGGTTGTTGAACAAAAAAAGTGGTAGTGGATAGACAGACTTGAATCCGAAGGAGAAAAATAAAGTAAAAATAACACGTGACGTCTTTGCTCTTGTGTCCATCGCCAAATCGGAAGTGGCAAAGGTTAAATCAAGGTTATTCAATTGAAAAGAGATGATGACTTTCGAAAATATCGGCGAAAATGTGACCCCCCCCATTTAGAAAAGTGCCCATAGGTGGAGTAATTAATGTTATCCGCCAATTTTTCGATATTTTTCGTCCGAATGGTTGCGCTTCAAAATGCTTCCAATACGCGGAAAATTCCTCGATCTGTCGAAAGTTTTAGGCAGACATACATACACACATAAATACATTTAGACAGACAGGTGCAGTTTATATTATAGGTTACTACTTATGTATTTTTAACTAATTAAAATCTTTAACGAGTCATTTCAAGTAAAATTTAATGTCTTTTCTACCAAATTGTTTACTCATCGTGATGTTTTTTATATTTAGAATTCACAAACATGGTCAGACTAAAACTATAAGTAAGTTATTATTACGACCTTTAAATCTAATAAAAGCAATAGTTTAGTTTTTGTACGCGAATATATCTAGAAACAATGGTATTGAAAAATTTCTACCTTATAGTGGGCATGAAAATAAGTAAATTATTCAATGCCCCATCTAGAAATATCAGAAAATTTTTAATTAGTTCATCAAGTCTTGTTTAATTTTGTTCATAATATTATCATATTCATAGCTTGAAGACAATGGATCTATTTTAAGAACATATAAGAATATTTAAATTAACGAGATCGAGTTATCTGGAAATAATGGTGATTGCCCAGCAATCAGCTTTTTAGAAAGCCTCTAAGTCAAGGATAATATTTGACGTATTTCGTTGAAGTAAAACTGAAAAAATGTTTAAGTTTTCTTTATCTTTTGGAGTATAACATTCTTATAATTTTATATTTTCAGCCGAGAATAGCTTATATGTATTCAACATTTAAAAAAAAAAACATATATATATGATATAAACAAATGTTTGTTAGAATTAAATAAAATGCGAAACATATTCATTCACAGTGGTGTTTACTTTGCTGATATATAACACAATGTTTATGTACGCGAATATGTATATTCTATTATATTTTCCTATTATATGCATATGCAAACTTATTTGATTAAAAGTATTTCGCGTTGATAACCAGACGTTGATTAAAACAGTATTGTTGTCAAATATATTAACACGTTTATTCATGAATGATTATTAGCTAATAAGAAAAAAGTATATCGGAAGAACAGTGCATAAAGAAATATTGATCTCTTTTATTATCTGTATTTTATCTATGAATATCATACGATTTCAAATATTATCTCATAGACATTGTGCTATTTTAAAAAGAAAATATACAAACGAAAGAAATAAAAAAATAATTTGATTTTTAAGATAAAATATTTTAAGTTTGAATAGTGAATTTTAATTACTTGATAACAGAGATTATTTTGGCTACATTTAATGGTAACAGCGATATGTATGTGATTTATAGTTGTGTATTATATATGTGATTAATAATTGTGTAA